>NC_056744.1:451267839-451335339 GCF_019279795.1 Protopterus annectens | reverse complement strand
CTAGAACTAGTGATATTAGGAGGAAAGGTGGTGGAATACACGTAATGAATAATGGCAACATTTAAGAGTCATATACAGCATGTACCTCAGACAATGTGTATGAATACATATACTCTGGGTCTGTCAATGTGTCAGGTTAATAGCACCAAATATCTAGATGTTTCCCTGATGTTGTTATGCAGTGTCCCTGATTCAGTGTTCATTTTTCCCCATTCGTATGAGAGGTCTGATAGTGACAGAAAGTGCATATTCCACTAACTAGCTTAGAAAGATGATAGAATAATAGGTTAGGGTTACCACCTGTCCACCTTTGCGAGGGACAGTCCCTCTTTGGGCAGCTGTGTCCTGCATAATAATTGAAAATATGGCAAATGTCATGTGATTTTAGGACAAAGATTTTCCTATATTGTCTGTAATAATTGCATAAAACAATTATTTTGTATCTGAAACACCTAAATGTTATAAGAAACAGAATAAGCAACTATAATGCTACAAGTACAAGCTTTTATTTAGGCAAAACAGTGAAGTTATTTCCTTTGTACTGGCTGTGGGTATGTTTTGCCCTGCAAAATCAGACGTTTCTACATAAAAGTCCCACATTGGGCAATTGAAAAGGTGGCAACCCTATAATAGGTATGCAGCAGCATGACTCGGCCGACGGATGTGGGTCCCAAAACCCAATTACTTGTCTGTATTGAAGAGTCTCGGTTCCCATGTATCAGCCAGATGGGTGCAGATTGTAAGAGGAACACACAAATAATATGAATAAATCACTGGACAGGCTGCTGATTCCGTACAGTCGAACGGCATGCCATCGCCTAATGGGCAGCCATTCCCGATACCGTAGGCATGTAATCCGATGCAATAGGCATCACAAGGTAATATTGTGGTCCTCGCTCCCACCCAGGGGTGTGAGTGTCAGATGCAAGCACCAATGTCAGTGCATTTGCAAGTTCGGGAGCGAGTGGGTGTAAGCCTGTTTGGCTACCAGTATGCGAGTATTGCACTGGTAAAGCAATGTAGAAGCTAACCAAGTATAAGAAGCTGTAACCAAAGGTTAGCATTACTTAACACCGCTTAAACCCACACACACCCGCTCACAACTGCTTTAATGTGCCTTACTCCCTCCGTATCCAATGGCCTTGTTCTGCCCTGCAACAAAATAAACGGCCCATGCACCGCTTGGAAGCAGGACCCAGCACACACAGCTAATGTGATTTACCAATACGCCATGGCAGATATAAAGACAACAGACAGTACCACAAACATATCATACAGCACAGTCATTCAACAGTATAGGAATGTATCCCATCATGTAGATGTATATGTGAGTGTTTATGTCCAGCATATAGGTACATACATATATAGAGATATATCAGGAAAATACCATGTGGCAACAAAGCATTACAATCGAATGAAAAGGGAAACACCAATGATGCCTGTATTATGTAGTGGTGTTGTCCTATGTAATCTCAAGACTCCCTTAGACAGACATGTGTCATTCATACACACAAATAGTTGTACATTGGCTGTATACATCACTCTGTGCACGTAATGTACATTAACACAACAGTACCTGCCCAATCATTATGTGTGAACAGTACTCTTGCAAGGTGCTGCGTGCAACATCATCATCATGATAAAGGTAAATGGGGTAACCATAGAGGGACCGGTAGTGTTGTATGTACAATGGGGTCATCCTCATCACATGTACCTGGACCATTTAGGAGTGATGTGCATACCAGGATCGTGCGCCTGAGGGACAGGGGTGAGGATAACAGGAGTATGTTGTGATGCATATTACAAGGGTTACATGTGTCCAGTGGGCACGTGTGTGAAATGGACAGCTATGTATAGGGCAGATGTTGTCCTAGGAGCTGATTGGCCTTATGTTTCCGTAGGGTGAGGGTCGGATGTAGGGGAAGGAGAGTAGGTATGGCCGTGGAGGATAGGTAGGGTAGGATCACAGACAAAACAGCATACAGGGTCAGTATATGACACATGTGGGGGGATGCACCTCGGATGGGGATGGGTGTTTGGCATTCACAATCCCATGGGAAGAGTGGGATGGAGGTCCCCAGCCATGGGCAGCTACCACTACACCTAAACATCTGCAAAGGAGGCAGTGCTGGGGGCTGTCCAGAAGGGGCAGCATCACCCTGTAAATGTGACACTCCACCCTTGAGCTTGTGTATCTGGCTTCAGAACCCCTTAGTGAGCCCCCAACACAACACTTCCAGGACCACATGACAGCAGACATGTTCCTGTCTGGTCCTGTTCCCAAGGGTGACATGCCCCATCCTCAGTGATGGTACCACCAGAAGGTGGTGCAGAGCCAACAGAGGTTGAGGTCCAAGGCTGGGCCCCAAATGTGCTGGTGCCCGGTGCCATAGTCAGCTGATGTGGGACAGGAGGTTCTGCCGGGACCTCCCAGCCCATACAGCCTATGGTGTTGCAGTTTAAACCCACATATGGCTTAGTGATAGACAACAGCATTCAGGATTGCCTACAACAGTATGCATAGATATCACCATCAACCCAACACAACAGATAGTATACATTTGCAGGGGGAGCACAACACATGCATATAAACTGCATGACATTTGTACAATGTGTAGTAGATGCGTGACTGCAGCTATGAACAGTTGCCCATTATTGGCTTGTCACTAGGAACCCCAGACAGTGTCTGTCATACCACTGTTTCATGTGACATATGTCCAGTCAGGGATGCGATGGCAGTAACACATCCCTATCATCATGTACTGTCTGCAATCCTCACACTATGCTACTGCTGTGCACAGATGTGTGTTCAGTGTGTAACACAGGAAACAAATGGTTCCACACACTGACCAGTTCACAGATGGCCCTACAGATGAGGGTCCCTCATAAACAGATTACTGTCATGTCTGTATTAAAACATTCAGAATAGCCATTACCACACACAACATGTTAAACAGGTAGTAGTCTCAATGCAGCATAGCTACACTTACATGTTGTAGTCATGTGTGGCACATCACCTTCCTGTCTTTAGGCTATTTCCCACTGTGTATGATGTTTGAGGTACATCCAGATATCATCTCTGATGCCGTTTCAGAACACCACATCCAGGTACCACTCACAGCGACTGTCATGGCCAAATACCAACATGGTGTTCCTAGATAGTGTACTGTGTTTATCATGTGACTGGCTATGGGAACACCATCACAGCTGTTCCACATGCAATCACCTAGAGAAGGACTGCAATAGGTGCAGAGGCCATCACCTGATCATGTCCATCACTTACAATACACATGCTGTTGCTGAGCAGATGTACACCTACAAATGCACCAGAGAGTGTGTGGGAGGGACAGGAAAAGTACACCAGAGAAGGGCTTGGAGACTAAACCCTAAGCATCATCTGCCACACACCTAACAGTACAGGGGTCAAACCCCTGACTGACTAGTCATTACTATTACATGTGCATGAAGTTACTACATGTGCCACAAAGCCAACATGTTGCTGTGCTGTAAGAACATATATGTGTGTAGGTGAGAGACATCTGCAATAGAGATATAGTAGACATACATTAGGTGTAGCACACATGGCTGTCCACGTGAACGGATGCCATTGTCACCACAATCACGTTCCTTAATGGACTCATGTTGACACTCTTTGCCAGGGCCACAAATACTCAACCTAACTACTTAGTTTGCCACACTGCAGTAATGCACAGGACTACATGCAACACAGGGGATATCTGGAGGTTCTATGGGCTAGGGCATGTGAAAGTGACATCTGTTGGTATGCCAATGAGGATTATTGTGGGATTGACTGTGGTTGGGAGCATTATAACCCACAAGCAGACACAAGGTGCCAGTACTGACATGCATGTATGCATTGCTTCATGGGTGTGTAGTAGTTGGCTGTGCAAGATGGCTGTACAAGGCTGGGTGAGGGGTAATCCTTGGCATCACATCACCCGACAATGGTGTGCAGTGCGGTACAGGGGTCTAGTGTCTGCAATGTCCCACACAGATGGGTACTGCATGATCTGCCCTAACATCCTGGTTACCAATGTGTATGGCCATAGCTTTGCGATGCATGCCATGCCTGTGTTTGATAGTCCTTCACATGGACATTGCCTGGGATGTGCAAGTCCCACAATACTGTACAGTGACATGTACAGGTGTACCTGGTTTGGCAGGCACATTTTGTGTACACAGATTGTTATCCCCGATATGCCAATACTGGCCTGGTGTGGCAAAACCTGCTTATAGTCAGCAGGTCGACCCTGCAGCTGCATTGATAGCATGATACAGGTATTCTTTTGTATCAGTGGCATTGGTCCATACAGGGCATGTGTGTATGGCATTGTATGGCCTCTGTGGATCACATCTGATGGCACCACATATGTTGCAGGCATCCAATGGGGAACATAGTGAAGGCACATTTTCCACAAATATGTGCCTATTGTACCACTGTACAGGGTGCCATGCCCTCTGCAGCCCACTGCATGCACACCATGCCTACTATCTGTCATCAATGTGCATGGTACTAGCAACATAGCAGGATATCCTAGGCAAGTGTGTTTGTGTATGGCACATAGGTGCAGGACATATACTGGGTACTAGTAGGGTTGCATACTTTGTTCATCAAGCCTTTGCCAGATGTAGGGGGTATGGTTTGCCAACACAGTCCAGTGGCTGACTGACAGCTGTACTCCTCGTGAGGTGGCCAATGTGTCATAAGACGGACACCATATAGGAAAACTATAAAAAATCTGCTACCCAACATGTCCAGTGGTTAGACACTCACAGCTATTTCTACAAGGCTCTGACAGCCAAACACACACATTTGCCATGTCCTGTATTTGAACCCCTACCTACCGTATCACACTGCAGCAATATGCTTTTAGGGCATGCGCTATGGTGAATACTGAGTTACAGCACTCCTACAGGTGTATTCCTAGGTGGGTGACAACAGCAGGATTGACAAAGGTGGTTATGTGATTTGTGCAGAGAGTGCATACTCTACAGAGCACTGTACTTGTCTCACGCAGGCAGATACACACACACACACACTTGGCAAGTCTGGGATTAGAACACTGACCTAACTACTTGATCACACTACAGCATTACGCAGTTACAGAACGCGCTACCAAGGTTACTGGGTCACAGCACTCCCAGAGGTGTATTTCTAGGTGGGTGAAATCATCAGCCTTGCCAAAGGTGGGTATAGGAATTGTATGGAGTGTGAGCAGTCTAAAAGCATTATTCAGTCCTCAGGCAGATGGAGACAAGCACACACACACATACACACACACACACACACACACACACACACACACACACACACACACACACAGTTGGCAAGTCTGGGATTAGAACACTTACCTAACTACTTTATCATACTACAGCATTATGCAGTTACAGAATGTGCTACTGAGATTACTTTGTCACAGTACTCTCAGAGGTGTATTTCTAGGTGGGTGACATCATCAGCCTTGCCAAAGGTGGGTATAGGAACTGCATGGAGTGTGAGCAGTCTAAAAGCATTAATCAAGTCCTCAGGCAGTTGGAGACAAACACACACACACACACACACACACACACACACACACACACACACACAGTTGTCAAGTCTGGGATTAGAACACCGACTTAACTACTTTATCACACTACAGCATTACACAGTTACAGAATGTGCTACAGCGATTACTGGGTCACAGCACTCCCAGAGATGTATTTCTAGGTGGGTGACATTATCAGCCTTGCCAAAGTTGGGTATAGGAATTGTATGGAGTGTGAGCAGTCTAAAAGCATTATTCTGTCCTCAGGCAGATGGAGACACACACACACACACACACACACACACACACACACACACACACACACACACACACACACACACACACACACACACACACACACACACACACACGCCAGTGGTGGGATTAAAACACTTGACTGTCTACAGATCACTATTACAATACTACATAGTTACGAGTCATGCCATAGAGACTACACATTTCAAGGCTGTCATTATGACCTTCTAGGAATGTGGACATCAACAGGGATGCTGGAAGTTAAGATGTACATACCTGTGAACCTGTGTGTTTAAAGTAGGAATCCATCCTGAACTGGGGTATGCCCATCTGTGGAATGGATGACTACTATCACTATACAGGGTTACAATGGCCATGCCCATACACATAGAGGCACATAACCGACACAAGGTGTCACTGGGTATGCTCACACACTTAGTAGCACAGGGCTGTTCGGAATGCACTATGTGTCCATCCACACAATGTTATACTGGGCATGCTCATACACTTAGTAGCACAGGGCTATTTGGGATGCACTCTGATTCAAAACACGGAAGGCCACAGTGGCCATGCTATTACAGTTAGATGTAAAGAACATATTGTAATGGACTCCGGTGTTAGTAGTTGTCCTTGTTAGCAGGAATGCTGCACTACATATATCTGACACCGGTCTTATACCCAACGTCTGCTGCTGTCCATCTCCTTAGATGTACCATTCTATACCAAGCACAATACTACCACTCGCAGTGATGTCTTGCTAGGAGTGGCAACTGCTTGACCAACACAAGGAGCCAATGTCCTGCTGTAATTATGAGGTTGTCCAGTGTTTGTCATTCTGGGATGACATGACTGAAATTAGACAGGCCTTTGTCACATATCACATGCATCCATGATTCAAGGGAGTGGGGATAATACCTAAGTCGCATTTGCCCATATAGTGCCATTCCAAAGCAAATGTCCTAAACACAGGATAACATCCTGACACCTAGAGGACAACTGCATTGTATGCTTAGCTAATCAGTGCTAGATGTGTAGCATTCGTAATCACAGCTGCCCACTGTAGATCCAAAAATGGGGAATACTGACATCTGTGCAGTGAGGAACACCTGGCAGAAGGCTCTGTAGTGCACAATAGCACTACCACCATATACCTCAGAGCCAGACATGTGGGCCATAACACAGGTATGGACCGCTCCAGGTGGTGGGGTCCCCACATACATAAAGGCCAGTCACATGTACTGACCAGTACTCCCACAAAAGGCATCACAGATGAGTCAGGTGCAGGACACAGTGTCAAAAGCTGCATTCTAGGATGTAACCCTCAGACACCACCATGCCCTCGGACCACCTACACACATCCATACATGTGGTAGGACATATAATAGTACAACACCATGTGATCATTGCCCAGTGGACTGTACCTAGCTCTACATCAACTGTGCAGAGTACCCATGTACTGACACAGTTGCATCATGTGTTATGCAATGCAATGATACCACTGTTTGTAACCAGGTCAGCTGTACTCATACCAGGGGCCCTTGGTTATTTACAGCATTAACAGATGACTGTTGCTGTACACCAGTAAACTCCCTCATGTTTGGATATGACATACATGTACCTGCCTTGGATATGTGCATGCCTCACACATACAACATATATGTAAATAGCATAGCTGTTGTTGTCCTTTGTGCAGACAGGTGGCTACAGCCATTACACAAATGTGCATAGACAGCGGTCAGGGTGACACCGAAGGTAAATCACTTGACACTTGTAATAGTTAAGACCTCATGCGTGCATATATCAGCACAGTTGCCAAAGGAAGCATCAGTACACTTTGTAACACGTGCAATACTGCTGTAAGTCTGTCATATGTATCATGAGATAGGCAGGTGTTGGATTCACAGTCCATGGCTGCTGAATGCTAATAATACATAAGGTGTGATAACAATGTTGACAGAGGTAACATTCCCTCTGTACTGGTCACCCATTACACCTATCATATCATACAACAGTCCATGTGTCATGTATGTCTTTACACATGTCCACCAATTGCAGTGCCTACAAAGATGCCCAAATGACAGGAATGTAGGACTTACACACGTACATGTAGTGGTGTGTGTTCAGATACCATGTGTATGCAGTTGCTGATGTATGCAGGTGACGTGTCTTAGTACATCATGCAGTTGCAATACAGCCTCAACATTGCCAACTGTATATGGTGATATACTGAAAGTATGGAAGGATGTACCTCAGGTATGAACAGATGTGTGGACATAACTAAGTGGTGGGGCATCTTTGCAGATGGATGTTTGCTGAGGACAGCTCACAGGTGCATCACAAGTGGTCCTACAATAACCTGTGTAACTGCTAAGCTACAGTTTTTTTAATTGAAGGGGAACACACACAACATAGACAGCGGTCAGGGTGACACCGAAGGTAAATCACTTAACACTTGTAATAGTTAAGACCTCCTGTGTGCATATAGCAGCACAGTTGCCAAAGGAAGCATCAGTACACTTTGTAACATGTGCAATACTCCTGTAAGTCTGTCATACGTATCATGAGATAGGCAGGTGTTTGATTCACAGTACTGGGATATGTGGTTGCGTGTGTTTCCATACATGTCACATATGGTGGGGAATACATCTCAATTGTTACTCACTCTCCTGTACACTGTTGTAAACATCTGTACAGACTGCAATGTAGAAAGCAGGACATGGGCAGGGGTGTGTATCTCACACATGTCAGGTATTTGTATGTGCGTGACATAGGTGTATTCAATAATGAATGCCACCGTGGGTTTGTGTGTGTGTGTGTGTGTGTGTGTGTGTGTGTGTGTGTGTGTGTGTGTGTGTGTGTGTGTGTGTATGTATGTATGTATGGCTGTCTGGTCCCTGGAGGGAGGATGTATGTTACCATAGTGACTGATAAGACCCCTCCCCCCATCCAGGCGATGCAATCTTCTATCCATGTTGATGTCCCCGATTTTAGGCCATACTGACTACCTGTACATGTGTAATCTCTGTGGCACGTCATGAAAGGACACAGTACTGTAATGATGATTTGCACATAAGCAGGGGTCCTCATCTCAACACTAGCAAATGTGTGTGTGTGTGTGCGTGTGTGCGTGTGTGTGTGTGTGTGTGTGCATGTGTGTGTTACTGTGTTGGTGAATCCATGAACGTGTGGGTGTGTTACTGTGTCTCTGAATACATGTGTGTGAATACCTGAGTGTGTGGGTGCAGCTGTGTGTTCGCATCCTGTCATGGGAACGTGTATTACTGCTTCTCAATGAGACATTGCGCTTCCCACTGGCCTCTACCCTTGTCATCAGCTAGACCGCTCTCTTACCTCCCCACTCCATGTAACTGTACCTGTGATGTTACCCAGTATGGATGTCACATCTGTAGCCACAGTAGCTTAATACACAGCTATCATGCTCTTGGATCAGTAGATCTGTAGATGTGTTTGGAACGTGGGACTTTCTAACTGTGATGTGGATGCTACAAGGTACATGCTGGTATTTTCATACATACCTGTGAGTAATCCACATTTACATATGGGACACTAACTGCAAACACTGACAGCCACCAGCACATGCAATTAGACGTGAAGGAGGAAAGCAGATCATCATGACCAACATGCAGTTACTGTTGTCACACAAGATACATACTGTTAACAGTACAAAATGCATTGTAAACCTATACTACATGGTATGTCTGCTGCCTGTCAACAGTACACAACAATTGTAATCTACACTTATCTTCCTAGTCTGTTCACCCTGTGCTTCAGACCATATGAGCATGTCCCTACACCGATGGTGTGGATGACAGGGATGCAGCACAGGCATCATCATATGCACAGGATGATAATGTTTGCCAGAGGCCTAGGCTGCACTATTGGATGACATCATGTGTGTGGGTTAGGGCCTTTGATCTAATTGGGCATGTGTGGATGTTATGCATGTGTGTGTTGTGGTGCCCTACATATGTTTCCGGTGTGTGCATGTATGTATGCACACAGTTCTGGCATGTGTCTGGCCTACACAGGGGTATTATTGACAGCTGCAGACTGTACAGGCCAGGTTTTACAGTTCACAGTGTCCGACCATGGCCACGTGACCTGTGCCTGCCAGGGATTGCATGGGCACTACCAAGCAGAGGTGCAGATTGGGTACTGTCTGATGACACATGTCCACTGGAACCATGTCCCTGTTGGGACCATCCAGGGCCATGTGCTGCTGTGTCTTGGTGTGGACAGCACAGCACCAGCTGCACTGCTGCTGCTACCACCACTATCGGAACGGGCATGTAAGGTAGCTTGTTCACATAGACCTGAAACAGGTGATGTAGCTGGCCTACATCCACGTGCCCAACGCCTCACTCCTACCAGATGTTCCAGCACAGACAGCTCACACTCGCGGATTGTCATGCCACGGTCAAGGACTCCAACCATGTCACCCAATCGTCTAGCCAAAGCTTCAGCAATCTGCTGTTGAGCATTTACCATTGCCTGGATGTTGTTGTTTAAAGAATGGACAGCAGCCCATTGAAGCCTCTGATCTTCTCTGTTGTGCCATTCAGCACATGGCTGTGCCTCCATTACAGCCTGAAACATGCGTCTGGTGACACCAGCTGCTGCGCTCTGTCTTGCAGGTGCATGTTGGCCAGAGTTCCTCCAACGAGTAGCACTGGCCACATGCCTGTGTGGGGCATCACCAGTCAGTTGGCTGACCCTATGGTGTGCAGGCACACCTTCCATAGCCTCCACACTTTCCTGTTCCAAGCTACCACATGCCAACTGTCCTTCCTCTATGGCCACTGGTGATGGGGTATGTGTTGGCATGAGAACTGTGTGCTGGGATGAGGGGGATATAGGTGGAATGGCAACCAATGGCACCAATTCAGCCTCTGACAACCCTCCCTGTGCCTCAATCATACGTTCATCATCACTGCTAGAGTTTGTGGGGACACTAACATCAGATGGACCGCAGGAGGGGAACGCACCTACATCACTGTGAAAGGAAGACAAGAATTGTACATTACAATCTATACAATTGACCCACACACACAGACACACACACAGACACACACACAGTCACACACACTATGGCACCCAACATGCATGTGATATGACAGAAGGCATGCAACATGCATGTGATACAGCAGGCGGTATGTAGCTCAGACAATAATAGTGGTAGTTATCATACATCCCTGTGTTGCACACAACAGCATGCATGTGTCATAGCAGAAGGCATGCAAATTACACAGTCATAGTAGTAGTTAGCACACATCCCTATTACACCATGTAGACCAGCACAGGTTAACAGTACACCTGCCTGATGTGTGGCATATGACCTTGACAATCACATGTAGTATGACATGTGATCTTTTGACGTGTGCAATGGCATGCATACATGTTGAACACAATGGTGTCCTGTCAAATATACAGTGGGGTAATGGTGTCCCAATGCAGTGTTGTATATCCGCCCTACAGATATACTGCACATTTAGCTGATGTGCATGGTCATTGCAGGGAATCATGAGGTGTCTCTATTGCTATACAGTGTGAGTTACAGACACAGTTCATAGCCATGGCTGTGTTCAGATACAATGCATATATACTGTGGAATGTGACCCACGTCACTGAGGTGTATACACACTAAACCATGATGTGGAATGTGTGACACAGGTCACTAAAGCGTGTACGGATGACACCCCTGCACATCTGCAACCATATTGCTGCTGCCTGGCAACTATGGCCAGACATGGCAAACTCATCGGTACACCATGTCCCACATGACATCTGTGTACCACACACATACACACTCACACACACACACACACACACACACACACACACACACATATGAGGAGCAAGGATGACAGTGATGTCTGACACCAGCAAGGGGAATGTACTGTAACTGTGGGCTGATGTGGTTGTCTGTGTATGTATGTGGATACTGTACAGGTGACTGTTGTCATGTCGTGACACACTCAAGATGTTCAATGCATCTTATGTGGTGGATTGATGTCACGCCTACACAAGATGTGCACAGGCCTGTAGGATGTCTAGTGTTCCACATCTGCAATATAACCATTACACAAAGGCCATAGTTGGACCATGTGGAGCCAATGTATGTCAGGGTGTACACACAAGCACATCATGTCTACTGTGTGTGTTGCTTCATGTCTCTGGCCATCCTCCATGGCCATGTGTGTACATGTGTTAGCCAAATGGTTGTGATGGGCATCTATTTCACATGTCTGTGTTGACCCATATAACATACACCCATAGATGTCATATGCTCCACTGATGACAGGGTTATGCAGACAAAGGGTGGTATGTTTGGTATGTGGGATATGTTTTTCGGGATAGTTAGGCAGTGTTGCAGCCCGCCCACTAGATGTCATGGACATTTCAGATAGCACATCACATTGTGTGACATTCATAGCAGGGGTATAATCCACACCGGTGAATCCTGTGGGCTGGCCATACTCCAGCTCACTGTGTAGTACTGTTTGTATTCCCCACATGTGTAGCTCTGATCTGTAGTACATGTCCCTACAATGAACAACACCTCCACCATTGTATGCATAGCTGTCCACACATCTGGCAATAGCAGTTTGGGAGGTTTCATGTTGGTGTTTCACATAGTTTGCAAGTAGTGCACATGGGTAGCCATTGTGATGCATTGCAGGTCTGACCTGTATATTGTGACAGGACCATACATTATGTGTACATGTGGTAAATGGCCACATGGCAGATAGATCTGTGCATTAACATGCCTGATAAATAATAACAGTCTCACCTGCAATGGGCTGCTGTTGCAGCGGAACCCCAGAGGTACCTAAATAGGAGTGACACAGCAGTATGATCATTATCCACACCTGTATGATAGCTATAGGGTGTGATGTGCATGTTAACAAATACGCCAGTACAATAGACTATGCTATGGAGTATGCACATGTGTGCATACACAGAGTAGCATACTATAGTATGCGGCATGTGTGTATACATGCCTTGCATATGATGTTACATTACTTATTGTACAGTGACACATGTAACTGTATGGACTATAGTTGTTATATGTGCAGTAGTGACTTACCAGGCAACTCCAGGTTCGGTGGTTGAGAAACACCCATCTCCATGATATCAGCTAAGGCTTGTGGATGTTGTTCTGCAGGTGTCCCCAGGTTGGCCAGTAGCTCCTCGGTACATGTGACTAGGAGCTGGGTTGGTGGCCCACCACCTGTTGCACCTTGTTCCCTGGCGATTGCATTCACATGCTGTTTCACCCATCTAATGAGGTCTGTACAGTGTCTGCGCACCTGCTGGTATGTGCAGTTGTGGCCACCTACATCATTAACCCTCCTGTGAAGTTCCTGCCACAGGGCATCCCGCTGCTGTGCATCCTGTGGCAAATGGCTGAACAGGACATGATGATTGTCATGTAGGTATGGGATGAGGGCCTCATCCTCCAAGCGGGTATAAGGTGGTAGCCTTGCACGCGGCATACCTGGAAGACATAATGATGGAGACAGGTCACAGTAACTCACAGAGATGTACAGAACTACAGTTGAACATACATGTGTATCACATTTAGTATGATTAAATAGTTGTCTTTGCAAATCTACATGACACTGACACCACTGACATGTTTGTGTCACACACATTTGACACTCAGTGGTGATTGGATATTATCACCATATATGTGTGTGTGTCACCTGATTACATTGCTCATACTCCATGTGGATGCTGTCTTGATGTGGGCATGTCTGTTTGCCTGTACTGGTGTCCTTACCTATCAGCACATGCCTGGATGTGTCCATATTAATGCAGTTGACCTTGATGCTGTGTATATGTCACATATAAAGACTTGCACTGCCATAACGGACATGACCTGTGACCCTGCAGACTTGCTCACAGAAGGTTTTACATGTATGTGTTTTGCCATATACATCTACACGGCACTGTACAGCAGTTCAACATTCTGCCATGTACCACCTGTGTTGCACATGTGATACACATGGGACACTGGCTAGCCTGATGGTATTTTCATGGATGGATATCAACTATAGCATGTACGGTCAAAACAACTAGTAGGCTATATGCCTTGGGCCATGTATGAATCTAGGATGAAAGGTTACCTAGCTGTAGCCAACAGGCGGGTTTCTGGGGCCAGATCAAGCAGTGCCACATAACTGATCCACAGGGTTAATGATACATTTACCATGCGGTCATCACACCATGTCTGAGAGGGGGGCAATGTGCAGTTTTGCTGGACAGGGATGCATAGTATGGCAAGGGTATGTAAATTGTATGGGACAAGGATCTGTCCAGCATGTGGTGAGCCTTGTACTAGGATGGTGGATGTCAATGAAGTATGTGTTTGAGATCAGGATGTGTACGTGTAGCATGTCCAACATCACTGGGTTGGACATGACATTATTCAGGGTAGGCATCATGCTACATCTGAACATGGCCAATACCCCTTAAAGGAAATATGTGATCTGATATGGGTCACTTGAGTGTTGAGTATGGCTGGACAATGATCTCTATATTCATGGATGGCACCCTGTCATGATTAGGGTTGCCACATACGACTACCTGACAGGTGTGGTGACGTAATTATCACAGGAAAGACAACTGCCCAGCTGCATCCCTTACAAACAGTGTCAATTATGTTGACCACTGCCTAGGTGGTAGTTCATGGGTACAGGATTATTAACATAGGGGTGACAATGCAATATGTAGCTGTCAGATTGCAGCCATATGTCACACACCTCACTCACAAAGCCCCTTCTGTATGTTGTCCACAACACTCTGAGTCAGCTATTGCTCCTAGGTCATAGTCATTCACATACTTCAATAGGCAGATGCCTTCTATTAGTATGTGTGGTATAGACTACAATGAGGGGGAGTACAATGAATTAACCCTGTCTTACTGTAGCTGGCACTGGTGTGATGTGCATGTATTATTCAGACACCTTCTGTAGTGTTGGTTCTGCCAGCAGTCCCATTGTAAAACACTCCTGTGACATAAGAATGTACATCTAGTATACTGAGTGTAGATGGAACACAGTATGGGTGATGAAGTCCTATGACCTGGCAAGGTTATGATATGCAGTGTGAAAACAACCTTACTGTCATCTACATCTGTACTGCTGACATCAAATAAGTTGATCAGGGTTCATGGTCTTTCAGACCAGACTCAGCAGGGTAGTAGTGCAGTACTTCCCATTATCAGTGGTGGCTCCCCCTTTCTGGGTTGTGATAACTGTTGGTGTGCACCATTCACTCTGTACACAGCCTGACATGAAGCTATGTTTTACATGATGTGTATGTGGAGAGCAACTTGTTTTGCCATATGTGTATGATACAACCTGGGATGTGGACAGGTCCCATGCAGCCTGAGTGCAGCTGATACCTACATAGTTGTGGTTGCAGGGTCTCTGTAGTGTACATGGATATATGATTGTGTACCTGTTGGGGGGGCAGTGTGTTTATGTTATCCAAGACCCTATCTGGATTGCTTATTCATGCTTAGCACTTGTTCAGAACTTGTAAGCACTAAGTAAGCCACTAATTACTATAGCACTCAATCTTCCTCATTGCCTAGAGGTAAACAGTTTTTGTATGTACTTTTCTCGCTTGCTTAGAGTAAAACAGCTCTTGTACTCACTTTTCCTCACTTATCTAGGGGAAAATAGTTTTATATTCAGGCATGTCCAAGGGTCAGCTCCCAGTGTTCTCTCCTGTCTATCTGATGAATCTGGGCATCTTGAGGCAATGTAGAAATTGCCTCATGTACACAGACAACCCTCTCCGCCTACTATCCAACACTACAACCTGTGAGAGATACACTTATCTAGCCAAACTGGAGGTAAAGCTCTCTCCAACCAAGACTGAACTTAGTCATGTGGAGAAGGTAAACATTTGCACCACACCACACTCATCACGTAGTCTCACTAAATCTACACCACCAAAATCCACACATAGTAACACAAAAACATTTGTGGAGGCTCTCAATAATAATCTGTCCAAGCAACAGAGACCTCCAAAGTGGAAATGCAAGCAGCCACCATCTCCCAACACAACCCCAATGACACATAGCCCACAGACTCAGTGTGTCACTCAACCACAGCCAATAAGGCAAAACACCATACCCAACACACTAGTCATAGGTGACTCTATAGTCAGGCACACTGATGTCCCACTCGCCAGACTAAACAAGGAGAAGGTTACTGTCAGCTGCCTGTTGGGGACCAGGATCTGCCACATAACCCACGCACTCATGTCACTCCACAACAAGTACAAATATGACTCTGTCATTGTCCATGTTGGTGTGAATGCCCTGAGACATACCTCCCTGGACTACATGAAAAGAGACATGGAAGAGCTCTCCAATCTTGTAGCCCAGGCAGGTATGACCCTAGCCCTGAGTAGCATTCTGCCATTGCCCAGAATGATATCGCAGTACAAGGAAAATATGATTGACTTCAACAATTGGCTAAGCTTCTGGTGTCATTCTAAGGGGATCCAGTATCTGTCTGCTTGGGATGACATGGTCGACAGACCATGATGCTTTGCCACAGATGGCCTGCACCTGTCGCCCCTGGGATTCCGGATACTGGCTAAGGCTCTTGCTGCCCCTATAGTGCCTTCTTTAGGCAAGGTTCAAATAACATATTCACCACCATAACAGGAACAGGCAAGCACAAACTGAGGGTAATGCTACTCAATGCTGGAAGTCTAAATCTCAAAATGCACTCACTGGAGGCACTCCTTGTAATGGAGAACATCGATATCTGTGCAGTGACTGAGACCTGGTTCAAGGCTCCAGAGAGCACCCCTGCACTACCAGGCTATAACTCATACCACACTTTTCGGCCATATAACCTGGACTGAAACACCCAAGGTGGAGGAGTGTCCATATTCATTAAGGATATCCACCCTTCCAAGCTAGTTGATTAGCACAATGCATCCGAGGTTATCCAAGTGCAACTACCTCTGGGCTAAACTGCAATCCAAATTGTAGCTTGCTACAGATCCCCCATCATGCCCCAAGATTCCCACTCCTCTTTTCTTGATGTACTGGAAATTATTAGGGTTCAACCAAACACCCTACTAATAGGCGACTTCAACTACTCCACCATTAACTGGGAAAACTACCCTTGTACCAACTCATTAGCTCAAAGCTTTCTGGAATTCATAAACTCCAATGCCATGGATCAACTTATTTACACCCCCACCAGGGGCAACAATATCCTAGACCTAGGCATTACCAACATGAGTGACCAGTGTTCCACACCTGAAGTCAACTCCTCGTTGGTCTGATCCGACAACAACCTTGATATCCACATCCCGCCCCCACCCCCCATTAAAGAAACCACAGTATAATATTTCTACAAAGCCAACTTCATGCTTCTTAAGACAGAAGTGGTGAACTTCATGACACCCATGCAGATTGACAATACAGTTACAACTGCTGAATCCTACACAAATGCACTCTATAAGCACTTAAATGAGTGCATGGATCGTGCTAGCCCAAACAGAACAAAGACACTATCCTCCAAATAAAAGGAAGCCAATCTGGTGGTCCCTTGCCATAAACAAACTGTACAACAGAAGGAAGAAACTGTTGCAAAAGATAGTACAATCCCATGAGTGGAGGAGCTCCTTGGTCAGCCTCAGTAAGAAGCTGAGATCCTTTATAAGATCCTCCAAAGCTAGCTATGAAAAAAAATGCCACTAATTCCAAGGACAACCACAAAGCATTCTATAGCTATGTCAAATATCTTGATGGCAACACCCAGATCTGCTCTGAGTTACAGCACAGAGGCAAGAACATTACAGAACCAACTGATATTGCCAACATCCTGGCAGATAGGTTCAGTGCTACCTTTCCCCCCTCTCACCCCCTAAAGGGCCCATATCTATACAGGAAGAATGCAGAGTCCCTGTAATCACAACTATGCAGGTAAAAGCTGCACTCTCTAAAGCCAATATCACAGCATCCATGGGACTGGACAACATCCCAGGCTGCGTTTTACACGAACTTCAGAATGAACTGGCTCCCTACTTAAGCACCATGTTCAATAATACCCTCGCATCGGGCTTTGTGCCCCCTGAATGGCGCACAGCAACAGTTATCTCACTCCACAAAGGTGGCGCCACAACGGACCATGGGACCTTTGTCCTATAAGCCTGACTAGTCTGGCCTGCAAGGCTATGGAGCACATCATCATGGATCTCATTCACAGAGACATTGGGTACCTCCAAACCTTTGATCCCACCCAGTTTGGCTTTGTTAAGGGCAGACCATGCCTCCGAAACCTGGTGGACTTCTTTGAGACAGTTACCAAGGCAGTTGATGAGAGTAAGGAGGTCTACACATCCTACCTTGATCTCTCAAAGGCTTTCAACACTATTCCCCATTCTGGTATTATCGACATACCCATCCACCTGAACATTAGCCCCTACATCACGAGATGGTTTGCAAAGTGGCTCATGGACACAACCCACACAGTGGGAGTTGCATACCCTAGGTCCGACTGTAAACCAGTTACAAGTGGCATCCCCCAGGGCTCAGTCCTAGGATCCCTCATGTTTGGTATATACTTCTCTGAGGTACAGGCAAGCACAGGAGGACTTTGGCTGAAAAGGCTTGCAGATGACTGCAAACTAGGGGTCATAATTGGTTCCCCAGCTGATACAGACACCCTCCAGAAGGGTCGCTCTGAGATGGATACCTGGTGTCAATATCATGACCTCAAGCTGAATGCCAAAAAGTGCATAGTCATCCCCTTTGGATAAAACTAATTACCCACGGACTACCACATAGTTGCTAGTCCCCTACATACAGAAAATGTAATAAGGGATCTGGGATCCCAAGTAGGTATCAATCTCTCCTTTGATAACCATAATGCCAAGGTGGTTAGAATATCCTTCTACATGGCCCCCCTAATCTCAAATTGGTTCACATCCAGAACAAAGGAGGCCATTGTGCCTCTCTACTCATGACTTATTAGACCCATTAAAGGATACAACACCCCATTTGGGATGTACCTTACAAGACAACTGCAACAGCTTGAAAGACCACAACAGTACCACCCCAAGAAGATTATTGACCTCAAACAGATGACCTATGCAGCCCAACTAAAGAAACTCCATCTGTACTCGGTTGCATACCGCGTACTCAGAGGTGATCTCTGCTTGACATACAAGGCCCATGTCCAACCCAGTATTGCTGGATATGCTCCACCTAAACAAAAGCCCCTGAAAGCCACATGCTCTAGGGATATAAACCTAACCACAATGATAACTAACCCGTGCTGGAGGGTTATATTCCCGACCCGGAGACTCCCCATGCTTTGGTACATGATTCTAATGTACATCAGGCAGGGCCCCTCACTAGCACTCTTCAAGAGAAACCGTGATGGGTGGATGGGAGACAGACATGTACCCCGGGGATCACTGCAGTGGCTCTGCTGGACAGAGGTACAGGGAACTAATGGCTCTGCTGTTCAGAGGCACAGGGAACTAACCTAAGGGGGTGGCGGAAGCCAACACACTCTAGCTAGGCTTATAAATACCCTTGGGCAGACAGCCTAGTACCTACCTATAAACTTATTACATGTCTTATGTGCATGGATAGTTAACTAGCTCTTTCATTTTACTTTGCTATCATGCTGATAAACTGCCTGGTGACTACAAGTCATATGTGTCCTGTTATTGTGTATTATAAATGCCAATAGACATAATTAATGTTTGCTTAACATAACAGTAATGCTATGTAAAATGTAATACATATCTGCCTACAATACTGTACATTATACAGTTATTGGCACAATATCCCACAATGCAAATCATAATTGCACAGTAGGCCCACCTTCGACATGTTATTCTCAGTAATACACCCATACATATGCCTACTGTTACAATATATCAACGTATACTATCCCCTGTTATAGCATGTACTTGTTGGACCAACCCTGCCACTGACAGCAGCTGGAGAGGAAGTGTTGGGTTCAAAGCCCTTATATAGCATCCCTTGTGGTGTAGGAGGTGTTTGCCTTGTGATCTACAGCAGTACACGCATAAATACTACAAGCGTTACTATGCTCAACAATACATCATTACAACATAACTGTTTCCACTATATGCATTGCGTACACGTCAATTATTACAGAACAGATACTACAGACATACTGAGTGTTCTACATACCTTATTAGTAACCCGAGGTGTCGTTGACTGTTATTTCAATCCTTTTCAGTTTGTGTTTCAGTCTTCTTTGTAATGTTCTGCTGGTATATACAGATGGTTTGAATGTGTGACAAGCTATCCTTTTATAGTTAAATATCAGTAACATGTGCTATCCTGACCACCAATTGGTGTTCCAAAGTAGTTAATTACATGCACATCAGCTGTGCAGCTACTCCATTAGCCAATACCATGGTAACAGTGGTGTATAATTGAGTACTCCACTTGGGCGTTGTCCCTTTGCCTTACTTTGAGGAAGACGGCTGTGTTGTTTGTGATGTATTGCAACAGCTATATGGAGACAGACAGAGATATATTAGCTTCATGACTCCCGTGGATTGTTTGTAATGGCTAGAAGATGTTGTTCTACATGTGAGCACAGCTGTTATATTTCAGAACATTGCTACTTATGCAGGGTTTGTTTGTACCTGATACTTCTGCAGATGTTTCAGTCTGGCAAGGATGTTTGAGCAGCTCAAGGCTGTATGGCTATGCATGAAATGTTAGGTGGTTTACAGTGTGCTCACTAGACATTGTTGGTTTGTTGTACATGTGTATCATACTGTGCTGTTAATCAGTAATTGGTAACACTTCCTGGTGTACACACAACCCTCTGAAATGGGATTAGTGCAAACAAACCCTGTAACATCAGCAGTTGTTCCATTGTATAACAGCAACTATTTCACATATGGCCATGTTAGTGTGTCTCTGACAAGGTATGTTAAGGCTTCTGCAGATGTCATACAGTGAGTGAATGATTTGTGATGTTATTACAGTTTGTATTGTAATTGGTTTGGGTGTGGGGGAGATGTTGGTGGGTGTACATAGCAGATGCAGGTGTGTAGGAACTGTTTTTATACATATTCAATATGTGTGTGAGGGTTCCTTCGCTATTTGAACACCTATCCTTTAGTGGACTAATACTATGGTGGTAACCCTATCTTTGGCTCATGTCCATAGCACATATTTATAATAGTGTATAGACATATACTCTCCATATCCTTTGTTCATAAAGTTTGGTCATGGCGGAATGTGTGATTGCTATGGTCCATGTTATACTCATATACGAACACTTCAACCGCTGTATACGGGATACCTATGGAATCCCGAATGCACACAATTCCAACACCCACAGTACCGGGCCCAGACTCCCAAACCCCCACATTACTGAACACTCAAACTTGCGACAGTCAAACTCGCAAAAGTAACACAAACACGGAACACACACACGCACACACAGACACAGTGCTACCCACCACATCTAAACAAGCCATCCTACACTACGTATGAGCAGGTGGGCAAGCCCCCCTACACCCCCATGTGGGTGGCTGCTCCCCCCACACCCCCCACTTTAATATTCTACCTCCGAGATCGCACAAACAGATGCAAAAGGAAAACCCACACCCACACACTACAGCCCTCAGAAACACACTTACACACTGTAACCTACCTGAACTGGAACACCAGAAACACTAACTAAATGTCCCTTAACATCGGGATTTTAAAACTCGTGCTTCTGGTGTTTCAGTACTGTGGTCTTTCGGTCTTTAAGCCTCATAATTACACGCATCGGTATGTCAAGCATTCGGTATTTGGTAGGTATCCCATTTATATGTACTTCCATGGTTGTGTAGATGTTGTTAACCTATCTATATATCTACATATATATGTATATCCCTATATATCGACATATATCTCTCTCTCTCCCTCTCTCTCTCTCGATATATATATATATATATATATATATATAGCATACACCTTTCATTGGGTACATGGCGGTTTGTCCTATTTCCACACAATCCTTGTTTTGTGTCCTTTTTACATTGTGCCCATACTCCATGTGTACCCCTCCAGTTCAAGTAATGAATATCCGACACAGGCCCTCGATGCATATTCCATTAGCCAACGGTCCTACCCCACACCAATCTCCACATATACAGGAACCATTGCTTCTATGGGGAATTAGGTTTATATTAATAGTTATAATACCAGAGCTGCATGTGTTTTGCGTACACTTCTATCCATTTGGAATGCTTCTGTGTCACAAAGTGTGTTCATAGATGTATATATGTATATATATATATATATATATATATATATATATATATATATATATGTTACTGTATATATATATATATATATATATATATATATATATATATATATATATATATATATATATATATATATATATATATATATATATATATATATATATATATATATATATATATATATATATATATATATATATATACATATTTCTATCTATGTGCACACATCAATGGCATATATATATATATATATATATATATATATATATATATATATATATATATATATCTATATATATATATATATATATCTATATATATATATATATATATATATATATATATATATATATATATATAGATATATGTAGTATTAATTTGTAACACTTATACATATGTAGACTTGCATATGTTGATTCACACATTACAGCACATTACAATGTACTGTACATATGTACACAAAATGACTTTCCCATTTGTGGTCTGTACTGTGAAATGCCTGTAGTATAAGGTGTAGGCTAACAACCACTTACCATGTATACAGATTAGGTGGCTTAGTGTTAGGTCCCATGACTATGGTGTGCATGGTCCAGGGTTCAACACCTGTGATGTATTAGACATGTTTTACTACAGAATAAGGCTAATTTAAGCAGTTGTACGCAGGTTTAATGGTATTTGTGTGACATTATACCAGTGGTTGTACACAGTTACATCCTACAACCTGTGCACGCAAATATGGCCCCTTCTGCTAACTACACAGGATATATACATTTCAGTGATGTAACATCTCACTATGTGCTTACATAACATTACATTGTCTGTTAACTGTACTCTCCAGCACACATGGGTTTATGTGTGTTCCAAATGTTTATTATTCTGTGGAATACTTCCTATATATGCAAGCGGTTAAGGTATACTATGTAACATGTAAATCATCTCTGACTTTATTGGGATTTGAACCAGGACTGCACAGATATTAAGCAAATTCTGTAGCCATTACACTATTGACATTAATGTTCCTTCTGCCTATTTCCTATGTTCATGAATCCTATGTGTAAGCTTGGCTACACAACAGGCGTAGCCACCCACACCCAGTGAGCTTCTCAAAATACCGACATAACACATGAATTGAAAGACTATACATTAACATCCTAACTACATTTGGCATAGCCCCTCGGTGACACACTTCAGGGGAAACCTTGATGTGTGACTGGGCAACAGTATATACACCCCTGGGATCATGTGTCCCAGAAACATACAGCCAGGGTGTGGGGAAGCCACTCCAGTTTTATAGCTGCAAGACCTGTTGAGGAAATTGAATGCTGTTGGGTTGTCATGTTAACATGCCCTTTTGAGATCACTATTTGCCCCTATCACCCTACAGCACCTCAGTCTTCAACAGCTTCCAACAACTCTGCCTGGAATCACTTCATTGGCTATGCTTGACAGAGGCTCAGTTACTTCGTCAATGGTGCAGGTAAAGCCACCACACTGTAGCTATGCTTCTAAATGCCCTTGGGCAGAGAGCCTACTACATATCTGTGAACCTCTACAGTGCAGCCCATCTCCAACATCATATGTGATTATACAGAGTTTTCTGATCACAATATACAGTGTAAAATCACCATGTAGACAGACAACAGTTAAGTACAGCAATAGCGTACAGACTACTGATACATAATCACTCCAAAAGCCTATCTTGGAAGCTAGTGGACATGTATAGGTTTCAGGCTTTGCATTGCTTACCAGTAGGTTATCTGTAGGAAAGATGGGACACAAGCACAGATGGGAAACATGCCTGCAACAATGCCATGCCAACTTGCATGTGTCAGCCTAAGGCTTTGGAATGCTGGGCAAGGCTATTGGCACCCCCATCGTGCTTTTTAGGCAGGTCTCAGAGGGGAATCTCACCTCCATGAACTGCACAATAGTGGAATCAATGAGGGTTAGGCTACTCAACACCAGGGGTAGTACTCACAATATGCACGCACTCACAACACCCCTCGTATGGACAACATCTACATCTGTTCTGTGACTGGGACCTGTATAAGGCTCCTGTGAGCACACCGGCACTACCAGACTATAACCCATAACACACATTTCAGCCACTGAACATGGACTGACACAGACATGGAGGGGGTGTATCCATATTCATCGGGGATACCTACATCTCCAAGTTAGTGGGGCAGCATGATACCTCTGTGATCATCCATGTGCAGCTAACATTAGTCACGACTGCAATGCAAACTGTGGGCTGCTACAGATAACCCTCCATGACCCAGGAGCACCACTACAACTATCTGGAGACAGTGTTAAACATGGCAGTCCTACCAGACACCATGTTATTGGTCAGTGTTGGCTACCCTACACTTAACTGGATAACCTACTTGAGTATTGACTTCCAGGCCCAGCACTTCCTGGGATTTATCACCTCATATGGCCTGTATCAGTTGGTAGATGGACTAACGAGAGGTGAAAACATACTAGAAGTGGTAATCACTGACATGTGCAACAGGTGCACTACAGCAGAGGTAAACCAGTCACTGTTTAGATCTGACCATGAACTATTCACTGATGATTTCCACTCCCAACCATCTCCCCCACCCAAGGAACACACAGTGAATACCTTTCCTACAGCTAAATTCACAGTACTAATGACAGAGGTGGGAGGGTTCACAGCCCCCATGCTCAGGGATGACACTGCTCAAGATACAGACAGAATTACAAATGCACTCTATAGGCACCTACAAAGATGTATGGGTCATACCATCTATGGTAAACATGGACTCACTACTCCTACACAAGGACACCAGTCTGCTGAACCCCTGCATTATACAGGCTATACAACAGAAGTAGGACAGTAGTCCAGAACAACAGCAAATCTCAAGACATGCAGTAATCCGTGACCAGTATTAGCAAGATAAGTATGTTACTCATGTAATCATCCAAGGCTGACATCCACAGGTAAATAGGCATGGATTCAGAATATGACCACAAAGGCTTCTTTGGGTATGTCAAGGATGTAAGCAATAACATACAGATTTGCACTGTGCTGGCGCAATATTGCACAGAATATACTGACCCTACTGATATCACCAACACACTTGATGATACATTCGGAACAAGCTTCACCCCCTACAGGGCCCACAACAATACCCAAAATGTACAGTATCCCAGACATCTGAGACATACAGGTGGTAATGCCCCTTTCAAACAGCATGACAGAGCATCAATGGAGGCAGATGGTGTCCCAGACTGCATCCTGCAGATACTACAAGACAAAGTGACCCCCCCGCCTAATATAGCATTTAAATATCAGCCTCTACACAGGCTACATGGCCATTCACTGGTGCATGGCAACAGCTATTCCACTCCACCAAGGTGATGACACAACTGACTATGGTAACTACCACCCCATAAGTATGACTAGCCTGATCTGCATGGCTATGGAGCACATCCTCATGGCACTCATTAACATAGACAATGGTAACCTCCAGACACTTGACCCAACCCAGGTCAGCTTGACTGAGTGCAGATCATGCCTACTGAACCTGTTTGACATCTTACAGTCACCTAGACTTTAGGTGTGGGGTGTGGTAGTTCACACATACTACCTGGACCTCGTCAAGGGTTTTGACACCATTCCCCACTCGGGTATTTTTTCTACACTCACCAGCCAGTACATACAGCCATACATCACAGGTTGGTTTGCCAACAGGCTTACACACAGAAACCACATGGTAAGCCTAGCAGCCTCCAGGTCCAACTCTTGACCAGTCACAACTGGTGTCCCACAGGACTCAGTCCTGGGACCCCTACTGTTTGCCATATACTTCTCAGAGGTACGGGCTAACACAGGTGGACTACAGCAGGCCGTGTTTGGCGATTACTGCAGACTGGGAGCCATAACTGACAGTCCAGCTGTCACAGACGTCCTTCAAGGGGCCTCACATAGACCAACACAGGGTGTCAGAGTCATGGCCTCCAGCTAAAGGCCACATACTGCATGGTCATTCCATTTTGCGAAACTGCACACACACACATATTAACACATGAGTGGCAGACACTATAATTCAGATGACATAATGGGTATGTGGGGACTACATTACATAGTGATCTCTCCTTTGACAATCATATCTGCGAAGCAGTTAGGGCATCTGTCTATGTAGGCCATCTGATTACTTAAGGGTTTGCATCTAAACAGACTTAGGTTATTGTGCCCCTTGACTCATCACTCATCAAACCCATCATCGAGTATGATAACCCATTTTGGATGTACCTCAGAAGACACATCCAACAGCTGGAAGGGCCACGAACGTACCTCGCCAAGAGGGATAATGACCTCAGACATGTGTCCTATGCTGCCAGACTGCATAAATTCTTGCATTACTCAGTGGCATCTCATTTACTCAGAGATGATATTTGCTGGCCAACAAAGCCATGTCCAAGTCAGGCTTAATGGATATGCCCCACCTATGGGAATCCATGTCACAGTGAGCCACACACTGTAATGAGTTACACCGTGCCACAACCATAACTGGAAGATGCTGGAGTGACAGATTCTTGTCACGGGTACTCCCCATGATTTGGAACTACATCAGTGATTACATTATATGGAGCCCCTCACTAACACTCCAGGGAATCCTTGCAGAGTGGGTGGGGAACAGTAGATACACCCCAGGGATCCTGCAATTGGCTCTGCTCCACAGAGGGGCAGTTAGTTAATCAATGGGGTGGTGACAGCAGACACATTTTGGCTAGGCTTATGAATGGCCTTGGGCAGTTAGGCATGTACCTACCTATGTACCTATGAACCTATACATACAGTATCGACACATGCTGATAACTTAATTTACTGTTCAGGTATTGGCTTACGTTGTGCCATTGGCAGTTGTGTGTACAATAGTAGAGGGCTGCCTATGTAGGATGCACACAGTAAACCACCTATACATGACAATTTACAGGTGGTCGTGTGTGTGTGCCATCCAAGTTTGCTGTGTGTGCAGGTGGAGAAGGGTGTCAGTCCTTAGGTGCCTACACTGTCAGTGTGTGTGCTATACGTTCCCTCTTTGCCAAGGCATGGGCATACTGGGCATGCCTCCATCTGCCTACTCGGGCTGGCTCAGGGTGTTCATGGTCTGAGTCCCTCTGTGCCTGTGGGGCCCTTGGCAATAGTGGTGGGCTGTGATGGCCTTCACCATTCTGTCCCTGCTGCAGCTGTTTCCACAGGATCATATTGTGTAGCATGGCACATACTATGAAGATGTGGGCACACATGCCTGGAGAGTACTGCAAGGCTCCACCAGATATGTCCAAGTAACGGAACCATGATTTCAGCATCCCAAACACACACTCTATGATGATTCTGGTTTCTGCGTGTGCCTCATTATGGCGTTCTTGCATGGGTGTGTGTGCATTTCTGATGGGAGTCATCATCCACGGTTCCAGTGCATAGCCAGCATCCCCCACCAGGTGGCCATATGGGATGTCTCCCCTGGCAAATACCTGATACAGCTGTGAGGCATGCCAGATGTGGGAGTTGTGATACCTTCCAGGGCTGCCAGCACACACATCCATGATAATGCCCTGGGCATTGCACACAACCTGGCAGTTGATGGAGGGGTATCCCTTGCAGTCTATGTAGCACTTAACCTGCTCACCAGGTGGTGTCTTGATGTATATGTGCATGCAGTCTATTGCACCCAGTACCTCTGGGTAGTCTGCCACACGGTGGAAGAAACGCATATTGCTGGCCAACTCATCCTGTGTTCGGGGGAAGTATATGTGCTCATTTGCATGTGGTAACATGGCATCCAGGAACTGGTGGAGTACCCCGGATGCTGATGCCTGTGAGATCTCCATGATATCCCCAGTTGGCCTTTGAAATGTACCTGTGGCTAGTATTCTCAAGCTTACACATACCTTCATGTCCACTGGGATGGGTTCCCCTCTGTTATTTCTGGCTCTGAGGCATGGCTGGCACAGCTCAACAAGTTGCTGTATGGTGTCCCTGTCCAACCTGTAATGCTTTACTATCTCAGGATCATGTAGCCCCTGGCAGGTTTCCCTGGGTCTGAACACTTTTCTCCTCCTCCGGTGCCTGAGATGGTTGTCAGCATCATCCTCCACACCACCGTCAGTCTCCAACACATGCTGGTGAATCAAAGCTATGGCAGCCCCTAACATGTACATATTAAAAGTTCCCCATCTGTGTACACCAATGGTGCAGAGTGTCTGGGAATACACAAGTGTGTGTGAGGTGCTTTCACACTTTATACTATTGTGCAATGGATGATGCTGGTGTAATTGGGTGTGTATGTGCAATTCCAGCTGCAGAGTATCGTAATTATGGGTTTTACAGCAGGTACTGCTATTGTGGGGTCTTTGGTGTTGAATTACGCTTGGCTGCCATGATTCATCTATTGCCCTTTACTTCACTTTTCAATCCGATTCCCCTCCCATTGTCAGGCATGCATCCAGCTGCCAGCTTTCCTTGTTTTGTACTTTCCCAACCCAGGACTGTGTAGCGAAATGTGTTATGTAGCTGATCTACAGTAAGTTTGCTTTGTTCTGCTGTGACAGTTCTCTTTCCTTTGCAGTACGGCACCTCCCCTTTCCTGTTCTGCAGGTAGCTGCTAGCAGCCTTGTTAGCTGTTGTCAATGGCCCACCGTGGGTTCCTAGGTGTTAATTATGCATTTGTACTCCAATTACCATGCCGCAGAATTTCCTTATTGTCTTCCCATATCCTTCCTGGTTCAGCTGTGGTGCCCGCCGCGCACAGCCATTTACCGGGTTTCGAGTGTGTTTTCATCCACGTTCACATGCACTTTCGGTTACCTTGTGTGCTCTCAGCTAAGCAAAGCTATGGCTACTTCCACACCCCTATCATCCGGCTTTGCTTAGCAACAGGCAAACCAGATTAGCAATGCTCCAATGTGCTTACAGCTAAGGTGGCGCACCCCTCTCTTGATGTCATCTTTATCTCCAGGCCACCCCTCGGTGTTGTACTGCTATGCTGTGAGGTACATCCTTATGCAGGCAGTGATTTTGGGATTCAGTATTACTTGTCTCATTTGCATGGCATTGACTACTAATTCCTAGTTACCACACAGAACACTGTCACAGACCCTTAGCAACCCTTGCGCCATGGTTGTGGTGTAGCATGCCATTGACTATTATGAGGAATTCATGAAATGTGTTACATTGCAGTTTTATTACATATAAATATATTTTCATTGTTACCCCGTTTGCGCACCGATGCACTGCAATTTTACTTTGCGTTAGTGTGGCCATGACATTAAATGTTCTTTTTTATGTGTTGTGCATGTTTTTTTATGCCAATGGCTATATATTTAGCCATTGGAATATATTAACAGTATAATATGTGAGTTTGGTCTGCTGTCATGGCTCCGATTTTATGTTTGAAAAAATGTAAACTGTTTTTTCGGCTTGCATTTCTGCATGCTTACACTACGCCTGCACCACTTTATGAATCGCTATATACCTTTATTTGCATGCTACACTGCTGCGCATGGGTAATTAGCATACATGAGCTGGGAAATGCACAGCTGTGGCATACGCAGGTAGTCCACATGGAAACAGCTCGTACCTGAATCGCTCTGCGGCCATATTTGGTGTTAGATCTCCGACGCTATGCGTGCGCCTGGCGCAAGCTTCATGAATCCCGGGGTATGTTTGAATTTCACTATATTACAAAAGTTAAATAGGCAAATAACACAATTATGCTGTTTTATTTTTACCATTTTATTGTATCTTGCTATCTTCTTTTTATGCTTGTCAAATACAGTTTATATGCAAATACACATCTGAGAAGCAATCATACTTGCTCTGTTTTTTTTTTTTTGTATAAATAACTTATGTTTAAACTCAAAATAAAATCATCAGATATAATTAAGCTAATTCAAACATTAAAAGTTTGCACAACATTAGTATGTAGAGTCAGAGGTTGGCATAATGGTTAAGGTGTTTACCTTACAAACACAAGGTGCAGGATTTGATTCTCACAGGGGGGTAATTGGCTAGGCTTAAAATGTTCTACAAGGTCAGTTATCCTAGTACTAATCTATGAACAAATAGTGTTCCTCTTTAGTATTAATGGCTTTAAAAAAGCTGTTAAACACTTCTATGAACCTATGACAAGTACTTCAGTCATTGTTGCTCTTAAAATTCATACACTTAAGTTCTGATAACTTATTATGAATAGTACTACCGGCAAAGTTTTCAAGCTCTTCTGTTTTTTGTAGCTGTGATATCTGGAGTCTGTTGTTAAACTGGTAGTAGGATTCTTACTCTCAACAAATTAGATTATTTCCTTTTGTCAGTTTTGCTGAAACATACCTCGGTTTCATGTATAAATATAAATTGTGGGCCAGATTCAATAACGCCTACACTAAGTGCACACAATATGTATTCAAGAACATTCTTATCACATTTCTTGTGGTTTCTAGTCCATCAGAAAGATTACACAAAGCATACATGTAGTCTAAACTTTGTGGTAATCTTCATGAATCCCTGTCAATGTTTAAAGCTGCAAGAATATCAGTAGGAAAACTAAATTAGGAGGAAGAAGGTGTGAGTTATGACTCTGTTGTCTGTTCACTCAGAACAGTGTACATATATGTTATATGTTTTTTCAGTTTCATGGTTTTATCAAATGCTACTGTTCTAACTCTTCCATTTCTGGTGGTTTAGGGTTAGACGTAGGATTATGAAAAGAAGGGTTTGGTATTGCATGATGTTTCTTATTCAAACCTTATTAATAACTTATAGTGCTTGTACTATTAACAAACCTGACAATGTCCATGGTTTTTCTTGTCATACTATACCCAGTGTTTGCAGAGCTTTTGTCAAAGTCTATAGGCTATTATTCATATCCTACTCAGTATTAATCACAGAATTTAAAAGGGATTCAAAATATCAAAAAGTGGAAGCTGTTTTACACATGCTATTTAAATCTACAGCCCTATTACTTTTATTCAAGAAACACATATGATTTAAATTCAATAGAGGCTGATAAATAAAAACAGTTCAGACAAATTAATGCTATAGATTCTGATAAGAATTTTAAAGGAGTTGCTATTTTAATAAAAACATATTTTAAAGATAACATTGTTGATTGGGGATCAGTCTTGGATGGTAGGTGGTGTTATTTTGTCTATATTAATACACATAATCATAAACCCATTGTTTTTTTAAAACTGTATGCTCCCTGCTATAACCAACACAATTTCATATTAAAGGTGCATAATTTACTATGTAATATTAATAAATACTATTATATTATTGGGGAGATTAGATTTCTGTCATTCACCCAATGAAGGATAGATCTGCATGGTCTAAGTCAGGCAACATAAATGCCACCTTAGCCATCCTAGATTTGATTTCAGATATTGACCTAACTGTTCCATATTGAACTGGTGCAAAGGAATCATCTAGTAGAACATTTACATTTTTTTTACAATGCCATAGATCCTGGACTTGACTAGAATTCCATTTAATTTCAAGAAAATTATTTGAAACAAATGATCTCCTTGAGATAGAACCTAGAGTTTTTTTCTGATTACTCAAAAATTAGAGTTGCCCTAAATAATTCTAGTGCTCAAAAATAAATACAAACTTCATTAGATGGTCCCTTAATTCTAATTTACTCCAGAAAGAAGACATTAAAAAAAAGATAAAATCATTGTTAAACGATTTCCCTTTGATATCTGCTGGGTAGCATTAACAGCCCATTTAAGAGGTTTACTAACAAATAAAGTAACTTACTACTTGGGAAATAGTGCTGAAACAAAATAATTCAATCTATACAGTTCAGTGAGGAATGTAAACATCAGTTTTCATCTTTATGGAAAGACCTAAAGCTTTTAAATTTAAACCAATTATCTTGGTTTGAAACAAACTGCCTGGCTAACTATCCTGAGTGCTCACAAACTCTTTTAAAGACTCTTGCTAGATTAATAAAAATAATAGATCTCCCTACACACATAACTAGTATAGCATACATGGGACAGAGTTTTAACTCTAAAGAGCAAATCCTTCAAGTTTTTACTAACATATTGTAAATTATATGGTTCCCATATTTTTGTGATATTATTATCTAGTGGAATTTATATCTATCCCCCGGATTAACTCAACTTCCATGCAGGACTAACCTAGTCCTGCACAGAAGCGGCAGGTTAAGAGGAGGATGGCAGCGTGCCATGCATATTAATGAAGGCATGCTGCTTGAACTCCTAATGCTACACGGAGCATGAACAAGTTCCGGGGGTGTGTCTGAGAGCAGAGCTCTCAGAATAAATACACCCCTGCAAAGTAGAACAGAAGAATCTGTAAATAAATGAGCAAGACCACTCATAAGTGTCCACATATCCCTGCCAACAGTCCCCATGTGTTCAACAGCAACAGTACATTCAAATAAAATGAAGAAACCTTTTTATTCATTTTTTAAAACCCTGAGTACAGCTAACCATAGGTGCGTGGGTTTGCCCATCCCCTTGCTGCAGTTAAAGCATCTGAAAAGGCTGAAGAGGATAACAAGGAATATATATGTAAATGAAGCAGCGCAGCAATAGTGGAGTGGTTAGAGCATCCACCTAATGAACAGGCATTCTCAGATCGAGTTCCACTGCAGCACAAATCATTTTCCTTGGGAAATCTGTATGTGAACATAATTTTACATCGTTTTGCTGTATAACCTACAGAATAACAATTAAATGTGAACTGGAGTACTGCATTAAATGCACATGTGAAGTGTTAGTTTCATAATGAATAAGGCACATGTACGCAGGTCTAAGCACAAATAAGCAGCGGTAAGCGTGTCCAAGTGCACTTGCACGGGGGTAAGCATTGCCTACACAGAGTAAGCAAAGTAGAAGCTAATGAGTGTAAGAAACTGTAACCAGAGGTTAGCAGTGGTTACCGTCACGCAAAGCCACTTACAACCGCTGTAAAGTGCCTTAATCACTCTGGATCCAATGGACCAAGTTCCACCCAGAAACAAAATAAACTGTCTGAACAAGGCTCAAACCCAGGACCCTGTGCACTATAGTTAACCACTAAGCCATCATAGCAATAAATAAGCAAGATTAAGGCCACACATCCCATATACCCACATGGATTTATATATATATATATATATATATATATATATATATATATATATATATATATATATATATATATATATATATATATATGTATATATATGTATATGTATATAATATATATCTATATATGTACATATATCTGTGTGTGTGTGTGTGTGTGTATATATATATATATATATATATATATATATATACATATATATATATATATATATATATATATATATATATATATATATATATACATACAGCAATATGTGTGTGTATGCAGATATATATATATATATATATATATATATATATATGTGTGTGTGTGTGTGTGTGTGTGTGTGTGTGTGTGTGTGTGTGTGTGTGTGTGTGTGTGTGTGTGTGTGTGTGTGTGTGTGTGTGTGTGTGTGTGTGTGTGTGTGTGTGTGTGTGTGTGCATGTTCGTAGATATCCACAGATATACAGCTATGATAGGAAACAGCACACAAGAATGACATATGTTTATGGGATATGCCAGTGGGGAAGTGAGGGGCCCAAGCAAGAAACATGTAACACGTAGCATGACACCCCCCCAGATGGACTGAGGAAACATACACACAAACCCACAAACAATGTAAATAGTCCACTGCTTCCCAGACTGCAGGCAGGATACAACCAGGGGGGTACAGAGTGCATCCGTGAAATCTAATCTTGGAACACAGACAGGAGCGTCCCATGCGGGACGCCCCAAAAATTGACATATAACCAAAGGAAGCTGATGCAATGACCATTCTGGCTGGGGTGTGTACATACATGGAATACAAGGGTGTTAAAGCCTGATGACCCATGGGCTGAGACAACGTATGACATGGGTCCCATGAAGTGGAGAGTGGGAAGTGTGTTGTGGTGTGTTCAGACCCGACCTGCACCCAGAGTAAGGATGGGTGCTGTAGAGGAGGTGCGGGTGGGGGAACTATGGGTAGCTAGTTATGGGTCTAGCTGTGCAGGTGTTGGCTGATGTGAGTCTATAGGGACAGCCCCAGGGATGTGAGCAAAAGTGTTCATTGGGCAGAGGCATCACCCAATGAGCAGCCACACCTGCTAGGAGTCCCACTGCAGCAAAGTCTAATTTACATGGCAAAGAATGGAATAACTAGTTGTAGATGTATATATGTAGAGGAATGTGTGTGTATACTACCCATAGCTACAGGGAGATATACCTCTCCCTCTCTGTAGTACAAAAGTATACATACAGAGACAGAATACATATACATACCCACATGTAGATATATACATATGCAGACACATATATGTTGTTAGATATATATAGACAGCAATATATAAATATATACATGTATGCATACAATTACAGATATATCTGTATATAGTAACGTAGATATATATATATATATATATATATATATATATATATATATATATATATATACACACACACACATATGTGTGTACAAATATACACATGTAAATAGCTAAAATATGATACAGCAGTCATGAATTACATATGTTCACAGGCCGTGCAAATGGGGGTGAGGGGGTCCAATCAACAAACGTGTAACATGTAGCAGCAACCACTCCCACATACAAACACACGATACAAGTAAATACACCACTGCTTCCCAGACCACAGGGAGGATACTACCAATGGGAGAGACCTGCCAAGTCTAATCTTGAAACAAAGACATCAATGTTCCTTGCGGGACATCCCAAAAATTAATGATCATTGGAGTCAGTCCCTGTAATGATTTATCCAACCAGGCTGTATATGTACATGGACCAGTAGGTTGTGCAAGCCTGATGACCCATGGGATGACACAACGTACAACATGGGTCCTGATAAGTGGAGAGTGGGCAGTGTGTAGTGGTGTGGTTAGACCACACCTGCATCCACAGTAAGGATGAGTGCTGTAGAGGAAGGGCCGGCGGGGGAACTATGGGTATGCAATTATGGGCTTTGGCATGCAGGTGTTGGCTGGTGCAGTTGTATTAGGACCGCCCCGGGGATATAAGTAATATTGTGAAAAGGGCAGAGCTTATGTCCATACCTCTCAACCCCTAAGAGAAAACCACTGGACAGAACCTAAACTGCTGGGGGAACAAATAGGGACAGGAAGCACATATTCCACTTACAACCTTAGAAAGCTGATAGAATAATAGGTTATGCATTAGCATGACTTGGCTGATGGATGTGGGGTCCTAAACCCAATTACTTGTCTGTATTTAATGGTGTCAGTTCCCAGGTATTTGCCAGACAGGTGCAGATTGTAAAAGGAACACACCAATGGTATTAAGAAAACTCTGGACAGGCCACTGATTCTTTACAGTCAACAGGCATGCTTACGCCTAATGGGCAGCCATTCCCAATATGGGTCCCAATGCAGCACAATCCAGTTTACATGGCTAAGTACGGTATAACCATATGTGTTGTTGCATAACCCACTACACAACACCTATGAACATATGGTTGCAACACCCCACTGTAGGCATGTAAGCCGATGTAATAGGCATCACAAGGTATTATTGTAGTCCTCACCCCCACCCAGGGGTGTGAGTGTCTGATCCAAACACCAAATGCAGTGCATATGCACAGCTGTTGTCATAGACAACATGGCCAGCTGTGGACCTTTTCTGCAGACATCCTGCACATCTCTGGATAATACCGCGCTACTAACACCCCCCTTTGTGCCCCATGCATGCCACGTACCTATCAGCCCCTGTTCCATTTCTATTAATGTCTATGGGTGCACGTAGGTGATACCCTCTTCCCCCACTATATTGCCAGTATCTGGAACCTCAACCCACAAGTAGTATCACAGCTGTCCCACAGGACACATGTAACTAACACATGAAGGAACACCACAAGCACACCTGGAGCAGCACAGGCTCACCACCTTGCAAACCCCCCCCCCACCTCACACTCTATACCACTACATCAGCTAGTGATACTGACACCTCTTGTCCTGCCTCGCATACAAATCCCAACATCCGACATACCTTCCCTATTGCTCCCCATCCAATTATACCTACAGGCTATTATACAGTTACAATATCACCCCCACTACCTACCTGCCTACTCCCTAGCTATTCGCCTCTACTGTACCACACAGGTATGGAATAACTACACCTACCCCAAATACCTGCATGTAACCTACCCAGATCTGTGAAACAGGAATCCTACCTCACCTTAAACCGACCTCTGTCAACAGTCATACCTGACATGTAAACCTGACCTAGGCATGGATAATACCGACAGTTCAATGTAAACTAAGCATGATTAATGGAGGACGTAGCTATGTTATGTCTGTTACACTCTATGAATGTGAACACCCCAGTATTAATTGGGATATGTAGCTGTGGTCAATGTAGAGCTCTACACCCCGGGCCACCGCTGACAATGAACAAGCATACAGTCCAACTGTCCCGGTTGACAAATGTGAACAAAATGCACGACGTTGCGTGTGTGTATGTGGGAGCAAGTGCGTGTAAGCCTATTTGCCCGCCGGTATGCCAGTACCACACTGGTAAAGCAATGTAGATGCTAACTGAGTGCAAGACGCCACAACCAGAGGTTAGTAATGCTGTGCTACGCACAAACAAGCGCATACCTGCCTACAAGTGTTCTACAGTGCCTTAGTCACCCTGTAGCCAACAGCTGTTGTTATGGCCATTAACAAAATAATCTGCACTGCCAGGTTACAAACCCCTGACCTTGCACACTACAGTTGACATGAGTTCCACTAAGCCATGGCGGATACACATTCAGCTGCTGTGATCACAAACACATCATCCAGCACAGGCATCCAACAGTATAGGAAATGTATATAATTATGTAGAGGTATGTGCAAGTGTATGTACAGATATAATTAATATATACATATATATATATATATATATATATATATATATATATATATATATATATATATATATATATAAATATATATATATATATATATATATATATATATATATATATATATATATATATATATATATATATATATATATATATATATATATATATATATATATATATATATACATATATATATGTACAAACACACACACACACACACACACACACACACACACACACACACACACACACACACACACATATATATATATATATATATATATATATATACACACACACACACACACACACACACACACACACACACACACACACACACACACACACACACATATATATATATATATATATATATATATGAAGAATGAATGTTGTTGTTGTGACAATAAAGCATACAAAAAGAATGAGAAGGAAAACAACAGCAACTCCTGTATTATTTTGTGCTGTCATCTTATGTCATATCAAGATGGGCAAGGGGTGAGCAAATCAATGCTTCTCAAACCACAGGCAGGATACTATCAGTGGGAGTAACACTGTCCACCTGCTAAGTCTACCTTACAAAAAATTACAGGGTAGTCCCTGGTGGGACTAGCCAAAAATTGCAGGTTGTTTGGACATCCAACCAGTACACAAGCCAAGGCAGGTATGTTCAAGGACTAAAAGGTTTGGAGAGCCTGATGATACATGGGTGGAGACAAAATACGGATAGGGTCCCTAACGCTGGGGAGAGGGCAATGTGTGGAGGTGTGTTATGGCTGGGATATCAACTGGGGAATGGATAGTTTGTGTGTATGTGGAACTTGAGTGGGGTGGAGGAACCATGGGTATGAAATATGGATCCAGATGTGTCAGGGTTGGATGGCCCGGTTCTAACTGGACCGCCTCGTGGAGGTCAGCGAGTTTGTTATAAATATATATGCATACACACATACATACATACATCTATATGTAGATGTACATTCTCTGTACCACATTCATTCCTTTTGCAGACATAAATAACATGAAAGTGCCCCTACAGACCTCGACAGTAGATAGAATAATAGGTTGTGCATAACCATAAATGTAATAGGTTCATAGATAGGTACTAGGCTATCTGCTGAAGGGCATTTCTAAGCCTAGGCAAGGTGTGCTGGCTCACACCGCCCCATTGATCAATTTACTGGGCCTCTGTCAAGCAGAGCTATTGAATTGATCCCGGTATGTCCCAATCTTTGACCCCCCCCCCACTCCCAATTATATTAGGCTTTGGCTAGACTTCTTACATTAAGAGTTTGAGAGGTATGATTCTCGTGTATGTTTAGTTGTGTTGTTTGGCCTCTAAGGCTCAAGTCATGACTGAATGGAGTACTGCCTCGTTGGAACAGCCTGCATACTCGGTTAACAGATGTTAAATAAACATTTATTCATAGTCCAGTACAGAAAAGATGGTGACCCCTTCTCTGCACTGTGGCTTATATATCCTGACTCAATTTCATGCCAAATGCATGGCCTTTGTAACAGTGCAGGCCTTACTTAGACTGTCATGAAATGATTATCATCCATTTACATATATATATATATATATATATATATATATATATATATATATATATATATTTATGTTTTTGTGACATTTCCACAATTCTGCTGGGATATAAACTTCCAAGGCAAAATAAGCTGTTGTTTTGTTTCCGTTGTATATTGCAGTACTATAGTATTAGAGTTACGAGAAGATAGAGCGAAGGGACGAATCTGCAATAATTCAGAGTTGTGTATTTAGTTTCAAAGTTATTGCTGTTCTCAAAATAATAAAATGTGAGGACTTTCCCATTATGAAATATTTGAATCATTCCTGTGATTTGCTGGCTTCGTCAACGTCAATCACTAAACCTGTCCTATATGTAATATAATGTTGCCGAACTCGTACAGCATTGGTTTACATGTGTAACATGTGCATTATCACATAGTCTTAGTTATCAATTTATTTTAGTGTCTTGTTAACTGGAGTAACGAAGAAATTAAGTATAGAGTCTAATCATAAAATAAAGACATGTGTGTCCCAGGTAGGACAACCCAAATATTGGGAATAGTGTCCTAGTGGTCACTCATGTCACCAATGTTTGTGGATTTGTACTTGGATTGAGTCAACCCATGGGATGGGTCCAGAGGAGTAGGGAGTGGCCAATGTGTAGTGGTGTGGATACACCATGTTTCCTACTGGAGAATGTACGACTGATGTGTCAGTGACGTGTTGGGGTGGGTGTTAGGGGAACTAGGATCCATGGATATACGGGTATACATGCAAATGAAGCAGCACAGCAACAGTGTAGTGGTTAGAGCACCCGCCTCACAAACCAAGCATTCCTGGTTCGAGTCACACTCTAGCACATATCATTTTCCATGTGAAAGCTGTATATGAACATATTTGTACATCTATTTGCCGTAAAACCTAACATAATAACATTTAAATGTGAACTGGAGTACTGCATGAAATGCACATGTGAAGTGTCAGTGTCATAATGTATTTAGGCAGTAGTAAGCAGGCTTAAGCACAAATAAGCAGTAGTAAGTGTGTTTAAGTGTGTTTGTCTGGGGGTAAGCACTGCTAAAGTCAGGCTACAGTTTCTTATACTCAGTTACCTGCTGAACTGCTTAACCTATGCAGGCATTGCCAAGCTCTGTGCAAACCCACGCAACCTTGCTTACAACTGCTTAAGAGTGCCTCAATCACTCTGTAGCCAACGGCCCTTGTTCTGCTCAGCAACAAAATAAACTGCCTCTCCAAGTCCTGAACCCAGGACCCTGCACGCAGTACACAAAGTGATGTACCATTAAACCATGGCAGATAACATAACCTGAAGTTTGCACAAACATAACCTGCAGTACAGTCAGTCAACAGTACAGGTAATGTATTATTATGACACCACATAACCCATTAATGCAAGAAGTCTGGACAAAGTATGCCACACTGTGGGTACAAATAGAGATATATGTCAACTAATGCTCTGTTACACTCAAATTGTTGCTAAATACACAGTTATATGTATTAGAACACATATGTAGAAGGAGATGAAGTCTGAAACACAAAAGTGTTGCCACTAGTTACTGACTTCAATGCTGTGATCATCCATGACAATTTCAAGTGAATGAAGAACAGGCTAAAATATGAGCTGAACATGCATGGACATATGGACAGATATATATGTAAATGTAGACATATAGACAGCTATATGTAGATATATATATTAATGTATGACTCACAAATAATCATAAAACATCACTTGTATATAGATACATACATATTTTCATATGTATATGTATATATATATATATATATATATATATATATATATATATACATACACATACACAGATGTATATATCTATAGAAATATATACATATGTATGTATATATATATATATATATATATATATATATATATATATATATATATATATATATCCATATGAGATATATATAGGTACATACACATATACACACACTAAAGGTATCAGTAGCCATACATATGTAGAAGTAGTGTGGAAGTACTGGGTGAAAAGTATATCCCTCAGCCACAAGACCCTCAACTGGCACCTGTGAAATGTGTAGTGCGGCAACCATTCCCTGAAATGAGAATACTGACATTAAACATATACCGACCCACAAATCAAAGGACATGACACGACACACAGGTATGCATACATAGATAACCTGTATTCTTGTACTATACAATAATGTATGCCAGTACTGACACCACATAAGGTTTGAAATATGTAATCAGGCATGAATGCAAGGCCCACACAAAACAGTAGATGTAAGCAGTGTGCATATATACCATACTATGCTGTCTAGGCCTAGGCCTTCAATTAGTACAACAGTAGGAACAGGATTTGCCTTCAGAATATGTAACAATCAACACTTACAGATGTAGTTCAGCAGACTCCAGTTACACCCTGTAGTCAAGCCTTAGGGGGAAAGGTAGCACTTGTGTTAATGTCACAGTATCCTATACATATCATTGCTTAACCTAACACATCACTATCACACTGAATGACCCTCATCTTAACAGTTATATCACTGGAAAGGTGCCATAGCCTAGCTTAATGGCATAGATCCCCCCCAGAAAAGGCTGTACAAGGGCAAGGAACACTGTATACCACACACTTACCTCAGGAATGTACAAGGGCACAAATGTGTTCACCAGCTGTTGCACCCATATATATGGACATGGCCCATCGATTGGTGTGGGAGTCCATGGCATGACTGGGATGATAGTAGTAAGGCTAGTGGTAAATAATGATAGGCCATTACCTAACAACCCTTCCTGTATCACAGCAGGACAAAGACTGGCATAAATGTGGAGGACAGAGTCAGGAACATAGGGCCATATTTGCATTGTTGCTGTTACACACCCTGGAAATTGCTGGTATTACAGGATTTGTTGCAGTATACCCTTATGCAGGGATACGACATTAAAATACGAATGGATGTAGCCATGTACTGATAGCAGTCAACAGACAGAATGCCGCATATATATGTGGGACAATACCTGTGTGGTGCACAGAAAAAAAACTAACAGCCAATCACCCTGGTATCATACAGATACTCCCACAGTTGAGAGCTATGCAGACAGACAACATTCCATGAAATAGTACCATGTACACATAAACCCTGTAAGAACAGCAAGATACATTGCACACAACAACACTACTCATGCTGTCTGTAGGTCTGCAATCTTACCCAAATGTGGATATGGCCTGTGTCTGCAGGTTCTGCTGTAAAAGGTATTGCTATCTGCTGTCTGTAACACTGATGTCCACATACAGGAAGGATGTCTGTCACAAAGGAAATGTGAAGAGACCACGGCCACATGCTGTAGGGATTTATAGTGGGTGCTTGCCATGACAGTGGTAATTTAATGTAGTACACGTGTCATTTTATATATATGTCTATCTGGATTGGTATGTGTACATATATTTCCACCATATGTCCTGGACATGGAGTGTAGCCGTACCCCAGCCCCTACCGGCACAATGTCATAGTGCAAGGGAATGTCATGTATGTATAGCAGGTATATTATTAGCTTGTTGCTACTGTCAGTGGGATTGTCTTTACAGACATCGTGTGTGTGGATGCTGACATCTGCTTATAGCATGTGTGCCATTGACTACTGATTGACATCCTACGGACATCATTGTAAAGTACCGCTGCTAGCATGTAATGCCCATGTGGAGTGCAGCAGAGATATTGGCCACTTTATATGGAACTTCGGACATACCCTGTACAGTCCAGAGGTATGCACATATTCCCTTAGTGCAACACATGTGTACCGGGCCTGATAATATGGATGTAGACAGCCATGTAGATTGGTATAACACATAACGACTGGTATACATTTGGCACCATAAGTGTTGGAGTCACACATTCCTGTCTGGCCTGACACATAATGACTGCTGGTACAGGGGAGCCATGGACACATACTACCCACTAGATATTGACATACATCTGTACAGCATCCCACTGGTCTGCATGACATACCTGATATTTAAGGGAGGCCCGGTAGCAGTACATCTGGCAAGTATCTGCACATGACATCCCACTGGTTAAGTACACTATGCTGCTAGGCATGTAACAATGCACTGTGCAGGCTACAGGCAGACTGGCTCAACACTGGCCTACATCTTGTATGGGGAAATGCACATGTACTTGCATATATAGCAGGCTCAACAGCCATGTCACAGCACAGGGTAAGATACAGCTGTGTGACAGTGCATTACCACAACCAATGTGAACACTGCCACAGCTGCATATGGTAGGCTAGCATAATATTACAGTATATGGACTATCTGTTCTACACCATCCTCATATGTGCCAGTCACTGAATGTCCCTACATGTATTGGGCTGCTACACAGTTTGGTCTGATGGTTGTCTGTGGTTTGGGACATGTGTCTGTATGGCCCAACAAACGTGTACGGCGAAACAGTACCATACGGTGGGGCAGCATATAACATCTGATAGATGGGGAGGTAGGACAATGACATCTACCACAGTCTGTACACAGGCTAAAATACATATTAACAATGCACACACTTCCAACATTCACCATCACTACACAAACCTCAGTACTGTACAAACATCCACAGAATGTCCAGCTTCTGTCATGAAATATAACATCCTACTGTACATGACATGTGTAGCACTCTGATATATCACTGGCTTGTTATCAGATATGATGACACTATTTATGCCGTACAGCACATATGCACCACTTCATGCACGCCATATGTACAAACGTTGACAGTGGTGTGGCTGACAGCACATACACAGGGCCAGTATAGACATGTTGCTGTGATAACCTTGTATATTTTCCATTGTAACCGTGTTTGTTGCAACATATGTCCTATGAGGGATATGAAGTCAGTAACTGTCAAGGCCTTTACTATCTACAGACTGCAATCCTCACACTACCATCTGCATTCCACAGAGGGATGCACTGTGGATAACACATGAAACCATAGGCACAACACTGTCCAGTCTGCAGATGTCCCTGCAGATGGGGATTCCTCATATACATGGAACTGACATGGCAGATATTACTACATGTACGACAGGCATATCCAGACAAACACTATTAAACCAACATTACTCCAAATGCAGTATAGCAGCACTTGCAGTCTGTAGTCAGGTCACACACATCCCCCTTCTGTTTGTTGGCCTGTTTCCACAGTGTATGTTGTTGGAGGTGAATCCACAATTCATCTGGGATGCTGTTTGCTAAACAACAGATCTAGTTCCTGCTCACAGTGACTGAAAAGGCCCAACACCACCATGAGGTTCCTAGGTATTGGAATGTGTTTCCATGCAGTTGGCTATGGGATTGTTACCACAGCTGTTCCACATGCAATCAGTTCAAGGAGGGCTGTAATTTGTGCAGAGATCATCAGCTGATCATGAGCATCACATCAAATACACATGCTGCTGCCTAAGCAAGGCAGGTGTGGGTCCCCACATCCACCAGAGAGGGAGTGGGGAGGCAGACAGTGGCAAATACATGTCAGGGAGGGGTGGGAGTGTAAAATTGAAGCATGTGTGTGACACACACCTACCAGGACAGGGTATCAAACCCCTGACAACTATGTAGTGCTATCACAGTTTGATGCAGTTATTGGACGCACCACAAAGGTTACCTGATGTGGAATACTCAGAATATATATGTGAGGGTGAGTGACATCTGTAACAGGGATACAGTAGATATACGGTAGGTGTCATACACGTGCCTGCCTGCATGTACAGGTGCCAGCATCAACACAGGCACACTCACACAGGGATGCACACACATTGATACACTTGGCAGGGCCAGGAGTGCAACTCGTCACCAGTGGGGTTGCCACAACACATCAATATGCATGTATCACATGTACCACATGGGTCATACGGAGGCTGTATACCCTGGGGGGTTGTAGTGAGTGTGAATGTGGACATACGCACCAAACAACGCACACACACGAACACACAGTGTGTCAGTTCTGACATGCATGGGTGCATGTCTACATGGGTGTGTGGTGGTCAACTGTGCCAGCAGGCTGTACAAGGGTAGACAATGGGTATACCTTGGTATCAGGCCACATGACAATGGTCTGCATTGTGGCTCAGTCCTGTAGTTACTGCATTTGCCCACACAGGTGGGCATTGCATTCCCCCATCCAGTCACCTGGGTGACTATTGTGTGTGGCCAATGCTGTACACCACATGCCATGTATGTGTTCCTTAGTCCATGACATGGATGGTGTCTGGGATATGCACACCTCCCACATGCATGTACAGTGACATGTGGAACTGTACACCTGGGGTGTCTGGCCCATGTTGTGAACACAGATTATCATCAGATGTACCAGTCTTGTCACCTGTGGTAGGAACTGGTACTGAACAGCAGGTTTACCCTTCACCTACATTGATGGCATGCCAACAGCGTTCCCTGATGTCAGTGTCATCTGTCCATACAGGACATGTTGTCAGGCATGGTATGTCCGTTGTGAGTCACATGTGAAGGCACCACAGGTGGTGCAGGTGTCCATTGGGGAACATGGCAGAGGTGCACTGTCTGCATGTATGTGAATATTGGACAGATGGGCAGGATGACATGCCCTCGGTAGCCCACTGCTATCACTGCATAGCTACTATCAGTGGCCAATATGCAGTGTACAACCCATGTATTGCATGCTGCCTAGGCATGTGTGTTCATATGACACATGGGTTGAGTGTGTGCTCTGGGTAATAGTGGGGTTGCTAACTTGGATTGTCTGGCCTTGATGTCACATGTATGGGTTTGGCTTTGCACCCCAGCCTCCAAGAGAATTTACATCTGTTATCCCTGTATGGTTGACTTTGTGATAATATAGTAGGACCACCATAAAATAAATTAGCAAAACTCTCTCCACAATGCCCACAGTTGGCACACCCTCATCTTAACACAGGTTACGGGTTACACACACCTGTCATGTCTGGGAGTGGAACCCCTACCTACCTATTTTCTTACACTACAGCACTATGCAGTTATAGTAGGCGCCACAGACATTACGGGAGTAAGATTTTCCTACAGGTGTATTTCACAGTGAATGACATCAGCAGGATTACCAAAGTAGGGCATTTCAACTGTTACTGCAAGTGCCTAGCCTAAAATGCATTGCTCCCTACACAGTCAGTGAGACACACACAAAACATCCACAACTGATATGAGTGGGTATAGAACCCCTGCTTGAGGTCTATATCACACTACAGCATGGAACTGTTATGGGATGCACCACAAGAATTGCTAGAGACTTCCTTCCCCATAGGTGTATTTCACATTGAATGACATCAGCAGGTTTACCAAAGTAGGCCATTTCAACTGTACTGCAAGTGAGTAGCCTAAAATGCATCATTCCCTACACAGACAGTGAGACACACACATAACATCCACAACTGACATGTGTGGGTATAGAACTCCTGATTGAGGTCTATACCACACCACAGCATAGAGCTGTTATAGGCCGCACCACAGGCATTACTAATGAACTTTCTCCCCAAAGTGTTACTTCACAATGAATGACCTCAGCAGGATTGGCAATGCAGGGCATTTGAAATGTACTGCGAGTGAGTAGCCTATGATGCATTGCTCCATAGACAGACATTGCAGCACACACAAAACATCCAGAACTGCTATGGGTGGAGATGCAACCCTACCACAGTCTTACACCACACTACAACAGTACACAGTTACAGGACGCCCTACAGTGATTACTATGCTATGACTTTCCCACATGTGTATTTCTAGGTGTGTGATATCAGCAGCCTTGCCAAAGTGGAGTATGTGTATTGTACAGGGTGTGAGTGGCCTAAAAAGCATTGTTCTCTACTCAGTTAGACACACACAGATTTGCACACCAACAAACCGTTACCAGGTTTGGGGTTAGAACAGTTACCACACTACTTTATCACACTACAGCAGTTACAAGGAGCGTCACAGAGATTACTGGGCTATGATTTCCCCAGAGGTGTATTTCTAGGTGAGCGACATCAGCACCAGTGGAAGCGGAAATTCAACATCTCCGTGCTTCAGGATTTTGAATTTCGCTCTTCCGCGGGTTTTGGAATTGTGATTTTTCGGCTTTGTAATTTCAAAATACTGAAATTTGGGATTTCAGTATTTCGGGATTACATAGTGGACCCATATATATATATTACACACACAGATATATATATATATATATATATATATATATATATATATATATATATTTTTTTTTTTTTCTGTAAATACTAAGAAGTCATTGCATGCACTTACCAAGTGATGCTTGGGCATTCAGAGTGTTGCCTTTTTGGATAAATATTTGACAAAGTCAAGTATGTGTATTGTACAGGGTGTGAGTGGCCTAAAAACATTACTCCCTACTCAGTCAGGCACACACACACAGTTGCCAGATTTGGGGTTAGAATACCTACCTCACTACTTTATCATACTACAGCAGTATGCAGTTACGAAGCACGCTACGGAGATTACTGGGCCATGATTTCCCCAGAGCTGTATTTCTAGGTGAGTGATATCAGCAGCCTTGACAAAGTCAAGTATGTGCATTGTATGGGGTGTGAGTGGCCTAAAAACATGGCTACCTACTCAGTCAAACACCCACAAATTCACATACCCTCACACACTTGCTAGGTGTGGGGTTAGAACACCTACCTCACTACAGCAGTACACAGTTACAAGGTATGCTATGGAGATTACTGGGCTATGATTTCCCCAGAGGTGTATTTCTAGGTGAGTGACATCAGCAGCCTTGACAAAGTCAAGTATGTGTATTGTATGGGGTGTGAGTGGCCTGATAAGCATTGTACTCTACACAGTCAGACACACGCACAGATTTTCACACCAACACACATGCACACAGTTGCCAGGTTTGGGGTTAGAACACTTACCTCGGTACTTTATCACACTACAGCAGTACACAGTTATAAGGTGTGCTACAGAGATTACTGGGCTATGACTTCCCCAGAGGTGTATTTCTAGGTGAGTGACATCAGCAGCCTTGACAAAATCAAGTATGTGCATTGTACAGTGTGTGAATGGCCTAAAAACATTGCTCCCTACTCAGTCAGGCACACACACACAGTTGCCAGGTCTGGGATTAAAACACCTACCTTACTGCTTTATCACACTACAGCAGTACACAGTTACAAGACGCTATGGAGATTACTGGACTATGATTTCCCCAGAGGTGTATTTCTAGGTGAGTGACATCAGCAGCCTTGACAAAGTCAAGTATGTGTATTGTATGGGGTGTGAGTGGCCTGATAAGCATTGTACTCTACACAGTCAGACACACGCACAGATTTTCACACCAACACACATGCACACAGTTGCCAGGTTTGGGGTTAGAACACTTACCTCGGTACTTTATCACACTACAGCAGTACACAGTTATAAGGTGTGCTACAGAGATTACTGGGCTATGACTTCCCCAGAGGTGTATTTCTAGGTGAGTGACATCAGCAGCCTTGACAAAATCAAGTATGTGCATTGTACAGTGTGTGAATGGCCTAAAAACATTGCTCCCTACTCAGTCAGGCACACACACACAGTTGCCAGGTCTGGGATTAAAACACCTACCTTACTGCTTTATCACACTACAGCAGTACACAGTTACAAGACGCTACGGAGATTACTGGACTATGACTTCCCCAAAGGTGTATTTCTAGGTGAGTGACATCAGCTGCCTTGACAAAGTAAAGAATGTGTATTGTATGGGGTGTGAGTGGCCTAAAAACATTACTCCCTACTCAGTCAGACACACACACACACAGATTCACACACCATCACACACACACAGTTGCCAAGTCTGTGGTTAGAACACCTACTTCACCACACTACAGCAGTTACAAGACATGCTACAGGGATTACTGGGTTATAATTTCCTCAGAGGTGTATTTCTAGGTGAGTGACATTAGCAGCCTTGACAAAGTCAAGTATGTGTATTGTACAGGTAGGGTTGCCACCTTTTCAAATGGCCAAAGTGGGACATTTTTGGTACAAACATCAGATTTTACAGGCCGACACATTGACACATACCCACGGTCAGTACAAAGGTTAGAACTTAACTTTTTTGCCTAAATAAAAGCTTATTATTGTAGCATTTTAGTTGCTCATTCTGTTTCTTATAACATTTAGGTATTTCAGATACAGAATAACTGTTTTATGCAACTATTACATAAAATATAGGAAATAAGTTTGTCTTAAAATCTCAGAACATTTGCCATTTTTACAACTTTTTGTCAGGATGCAACTGCCCAAAGAGGGACTGTTCCTTGCAAATTGGGATAGGTGTTAACCCTATATACGGGGTGTGAGTGGCCTAAAAACATTGCTCCCTACTCAGTCAGACACACACAGATGCCAGGTATGGGGTTAGAACACCTACCTCACTACTTTATCACACTACAGTAGTACACAGTTACAAGGCACACTACAGAGATTACTGGCCTATGATTTCCCCAGAGGTGTATTTCTTGGTGAGTGACATCAGCAGCCTTGACAAAGTCAAGTATGTGTATTGTACGGGGTGTGAGTGGCCTGAAAAGCATTGCACTCTATGCAGTCAAACACACACACACACACACACACACACACACACACACACACACACACACACACACACACACACACACACACACACACACACATTCACACAGTTGCGAAGTCTGGGGTTAGAATACCTAACTAACTATTTTATCACACTACGGCAGTATGCAGTTACAAGACGCGCTATGGAAATTACTGGGCTATGATTTTCCCAGAGGTGTATTTCTAGGTACGTGACATCTGCAGCCTTGCCAATGTTATGTATATGAACTGTACTGAGTGTGAGTAGCCTAGAAAGCATTTGTCTCTACACAGCCAGAGACAGAGACACGCACACATACACACACTCACACAGTTGGCAAGTCTGGGGTTAGGACAACTACTTAACTAGTTTATCAGTACAGCAGTACACAGTTATGGGACGCGCCATGGGGATTACTGAGATACAGTTCCATTAAAGGTGTAGTTCACATTGGATGACCTCAGCAGGCTTGTCATGATACTGCTATGGGGAGGGCAGTGTGTGCATGGGCTGTAACACATACATTTTGGGGTTGACATGCCACATGCGGGCACACATAGGGTCATATGCCACAGGTACGTGTATACAGCTACTAGGTGACATCTTCCCTGTATAGTCGTGTTGCACAGCTGGCACGTACAACATGCCGTCATGCTGACAGATACTGGTGGCTAGTATCTGCAGTGAGTGACTCCTGCACCTCATGTGTTTGGGGCCCTATGGCTGTGTGCTGGGTGGGACAGGCCCTGTTGTCTCCTTGTCATGGTCACCCTCTTCAACACATCTATGTCCATCTACCTTTGGCTTATTATAGTGTGTTGCCCTTACATATATGTCTGTATTCCTATCCACTGTGCATGCAAGGCAGGAGTTGTGCATACTGACATGTGTCTGCACTGAGAACTGCAACTGCCAGATATGTCTGGTCCACTGTTGCTTGCTGACATGGCCTTCTTGTGTTTAAGTGTGTGAGCATGCCCAGTATGGCCATCTATATTGCATGTGTGGATCAAGTCCAGGTGGTTTGTACTGCGGTGTTGACCTTTGTGCTGTACACCAACAGGTAGCATGCTGTGTCTGCAGGGTATACCTCAGTCATTTGGCATTGACTGCTGCTACATTTCTGCTTAGAGGGGGGTGGACACCAAACCATTTCTACATTTCTGCACAGGGGTGGGGGGTACACCTGACTGTTACCTAAGTGTACATGGGATGGTGGGGCACACCTTACACTTTTACACAGTTGCTAAAACTGTATTGGTATGTCGGGTACACCATTTCAGTTTGTAGTCTTACCTATCGCACTGGCTAGAGCTATACCAGTGTACTACTGATCGTAGCTTTCACTCTCTACATATTAGTTTCTGACTTCCTAGCCTTCACAACTGACACCCAACTGGCTGGCCTGCTGTAATCTGTCACCTTACCTTGTGGGTGTCCCAGTATTGAGGGTGCTGATGCAGGGCTGCCTATGTCAGATGCACATAATACACACCCTATACATGGTTGAGCACAAGTAGTGTCATGTTTGGCATCCCTTTTACTGTATGTGCGAGTTGGAGAGAGGTGTCATTCCCTGGGTCCCTACTGTATCAGTGCATGCGCTATGCGTTGTCTCTTGGCCAAGGCCAGGGCATACTGGGCACATCTACTTCTGCCTACTGGAGCAGGCTCAGGTTGTTCCTCGTCTGAGTCACTCTGCACCTGTGCAGGCCTTGGCACTGGTGGAGGGCTGTGTGGCCCTGCCCAGTGCTGTTCCTGCTGCAGCTATTTCTGCAGGATCATATTGTGTAGTATGGCACATACAAGGACAATTTGGGTACATGTAGTTGGCGAGTACTGCAGGGCTCCGCCAGATGTGTCCAGGCACTGGAACCGTGACTTGAGCATCCCAAGCACATACTCTATTATGATTCGTGTTTGTGCGTGTGTGTCATTATGAAGTTCTTGTTCAGGTGTGTGTGCATTTCTGATAGATGTCATCAGCCATTGCTCCAGTGCGTATCCAGCATCCCCCACTAGGTGACTGTGTGGGATGTCCCCACTGGCAAATGTCTGGTACAGCTGCATCAGATGCCAGATGTGGGAATTGTGGTAGCTTCCAGGGCAGCCAGCACACACATTCATTATTATGCCCTGGACATCGCACACGACCTGGCAGTTGATGGAGGGGAAGCCCTTGTGGTTGGTGTAGACCCTACCCCACTCACCTGGTGGTGCTTTAATAAGTATGTGCATGCAGTCTATTGCACCCACTACCTCAGGGTATTCTGCTATCTGGTGGAAGAGATGCATATTGCTGGCCAATGCCTCACAGGTGATGGGGAAATATACATGATCACCAACATGTGCTGACATGGCATCCAGGAACTGATGGAGTACCCTGGATGCTGATGCCTATGAAATCCCCATCATATCCCCAATTGGCCTTTGGAAGGTACCTGTAGCTAGTATTCTTAGACCTACACATGCTTTGGTATCCACTGGGATGGATTCTCCTCTGTTAGTTCTGTGTATGAGGTGTGGCTGGCACAGCTCAACAATTTGCTGTAGGAGGTCTCTGTCCACCCTATAGCTCTCCACTATCTCCAGCTCATGTAGCCCTTGGTAGGTTACTCTGGGTCTGTAGACTCTTCTCCGTCTTTTCACTGTGGGTTGCTCAGCAGCATTCACATCCTCACCACCCTCAGCCTCTTGCACATGCTGGTTTATGATAGCAAATGCAGCCCCTAAAATTTTTTCTCTTGCTTTCATTTTGTAAAATTTCCCCATCTGTATACACCGGTGGTGCAGGGTTTTTGTGAAAAACAAGGGGAAAAGGTGTTTGCATAGTTTATAGTGGTGTGCTGGGCTGGGCTGGTCTGCTGCCTGTGTAATTGGCTGATTCTGATACATTTCACCTGTCAGCTAAGCTGGTTCTCCTTGATTATCTTCCTAGTGCTGTTTTCCCTTCCCATTGCCTCCCTGTTTAAGCCCATGTGTGCGCCACATGAACAGAGTGCTCATATGTGCACAGAGCTGCTTTTTCTTGGTTTAACTTCCTTTTTCTTCCTGTAGGACCTTGTGCACGGTGCGCACACCCACTTACACTTTGTAAAGTGTACTAGGTAGGTTTAGACACACCTCTGGCTTAGCTGTGCTAACCTAGGAGCAATCTCGAGCCACAGTCTCTAATCCACTTACAATATGCAGCCTTTATTTGGAGCTGTCATAGCTCTGTTTTGTGGTTTGCAGAAATGTACTCGGTTAGTAACCGAGTACATTTCTGCAGACAGCACTCGTCCTGCACTGACAGCTGCCGGCTTCCTGGATCGCATATTACCCTCATTTGCATGTTTTTCACCTGCAAACAAGGGTAATTTGCATACAGGAGCTTGGTCCGTGCAGGATTAGCCTAAGAGCTCATGTGCACTTCCTGGGAGCTCATTCCTGGATCGCATGTCGGCCATATTGCCGAAAATAGCTCTTAAACTAATCCTGCATGCTATAAAGGGCTTCGTAAATCCGGGGGTATGTATTATGAGTAGCTAAATCCAACTTACATTTGCCATAGAGATATCTCCTGCACACATTAAGAAGTTACTGCTTGCACTAAAAAGTGATGTTTGGGCAATCAAAGCATTGTCTTTTTGCTTAACTCTCCTTTATACATTATATGTAGGTGAAGCTGAAAATTAATTATGTACTCCCTCCAGGGACATGCTATATATTTTAGCTGGATACTACAAGTGAAATTATATGTATAGTCATACTTAATTTAATGTTCATCCTTCACAGAGACACACACACACACACACACACACACACACACACACACACACACACACACACACACACACACACACACACACACACACACACACACACACACACACACACACACACATATATATATATATATATATATATATATATATATATAAAAATGGGTCCACTATGTAATCCCGAAATACTGAAATCCCGAATTTCAGTATTTCGAAATTACATAGCTGAAAACCCAACTACAACACACATTTCTGAAACCCCATAACCATGAAATTCAAAATCCCAAATGTACTCTACACATACAGCACACACATACACATACACACAACCCCCCCCACAATCAAATAAATAATACTACACTACAGATAAGCATGGGGGCAAACCCCCCTGCAGCCCCATGTGGGGGGCTGTGCCCCACACCCCTACTTATATATTCTAATTCTAAGATCGCACAAACAGACACAAAAAGGAAACACACCCACAGATTTTACAGTCCCTCACACATGCACACCACAGTCAGAATACGCACATACACACACACTAAAGCCCCTAACCAACACACTTACCTTTTTTTGGAATTGTGATTTTTCGGCTTTGTAATTTCAAAATACTGAAATTTAGGATTTTAGTATTTCAGGATTACATAGTGGACCCATATATATATTTTATATATATATATATATATATATATATATATATTTTTTTTTTTTTTTTTTTTTTTTTTTTTTTTCACTGTAAATACTAAGAAGTCATTGCATGCACTTACCAAGTGCTGCTTGGGCATTCAGAGTGTTGCCTTTTTGCATACATTTTATTTATGTTTTATGTGTAGTTGCAGTTGCAATTGAATTTTATATATATATATATATATATATATATATATATATATATATATACTTTTTTTTATGGGACATTTCTCATATTTTAGCTGGACACTATATTACAAGTGAAAAAAAGCCAATATAGATCTGGCTTAGATATGTTAATTAGTCTCAGATGGTTTGCTGCCAATTGGTTGTGTCCCAAAAAGTGCTGCCCTTATACAGCAAATAATGATTTTATTTCATTGGATCATTCAGAAGGTGTAGCCACTGTGGTGGTGGTGCTGCGGTAGCGTTGTTGCCTCACAGTTAGACGTTGCCTGTTTGATTCTCAGTTAGAGCATCTTCTGTGTGACGACATGCGTGAGTGGGCGTTCCTTCATTGCAGGTCGTGCGTTAGGCCTGGCAAGCCAGCACGTAAAACTCTACTGCCAATCATTAGTGGACCGGAGTTCTGCTGTGGTGACCCCTCACCGGGAAAAGCCGAAAGACGCAAATCAAATTCAGAAGGTGTAGCCAGCATAGGTCTGGCTTAGATATGGAAATGAATTTTAGATGTCTTGTTGCCTATTGGTTGAACCTCAGAAAATGCTGCCCTGATAGGGTAAACAATGACTTTGTTCCATTGGGTAAATCAGAAGGTATGCCAATATAGGTCTGGCTTAGATATGTAAATAGGTTTTTGAAGGCTTGCTGCCTATTGGTTGAGCTTCAAAAAGTGTTGCCCTGATAGGGTTGTTGTTGTTGTATCTTTTGGCTTTTCCCAGTTAGGGGTCGCCACAGCAGAAGTCCGGTCCGCTAATGATTGGCAACAGATTTTTACGTACTGAGTTGCCAGCCGTGACGTACAAACTTCAACGAAGGTATGTCCATTCATGCATGTCTCCACACAGAAGACGCTCTAGCTAAGGGCAACTAATGATTTTGTTCTATTGGGTCAATCAGAATGTGTGCCCTGTAATTATATGATTTGATTGGTTGATGTTCTTTTAAATAAGAGGAGAGGGCTACAGGAAGTCACGATCTGAAGAAGGCTATATCCCAAAAGTGCTTACTGGGTTTTGCTAGCTCTCCCTCCATTTATTGCTTTTTATCTACACATTTTTTTATTTTTCATTAAATTTTGGTTTTAACAGTTTCTCAGCTGTGAAGGTACACTTGAGCTTTATTATTATTCCTCTAAAAAAATATTTTATACTCAGTTTATAATTTTAAGCAATGCCTATATGACCCTGGCAAAAATTGTGAGCTATTATTCTCACCTATTACCTGAATGCTCTGTTTGTCCTAATGAGCATGCTGGTCTAACCAACATGCTATGGGAATACAAATGTTCTTCTAATATATGGCACTGAATATGGCATTGAAGAAAAGCTAAATCACTTAGGTTATCAAGGAAATTTTCTTTCTAAAGAATTTGCTATCCTTCATATACAGCCTAAAAATATTAATTCAAAAGGCATCTCTACCCTTCTAGTCATCTTCATGTTGGTCAAGTTATATATCACCCAAAATTAGTTGGACAGAGAAAAACTATTCTATGTTGAATTTAATGAAATGTCCATCAAATTCATTAAATTATATACAATGACCTCAAATGAAAACAATCTGTCTTATTCGTTGAATTGGTGGTCAAAACATTTGGATACTGTTGTATAGCTTCATCAATGTTTGGGATTAAGTAACTTGTTTTTCATGATGAAATTATTATTCTGTTATTGCAACACTGATGTAAATATTTTTTATATAGTTATATATTTTATTGTTTATCTAGGTTTCTGTGGTTAGGTATTTTCTATTTGACTTTCTGTGTTTGTGAAGTTCTCTTTTTGTTGCTGTAAACAAAGTTAAAATAGTTTAATAAAAAAGTACATGGAAAAAATGGACTCTTGGCTACATACAAACATTTTAACTCTACCACAACCAGCTTGCATGTGTTTGATTGTGAATTGTATTTTAAACAGAATGCATTTTTCTTTGCCGTTTACTCTCATCTGATCCAGAGATGATTGTATTTATTAGAGTGCTTTTATTACTGACTTAATTACAGACTATGAGCTTTTACCTAAAAGGCTCCTAGGTAAATACTAGGCTATTAGCCTACAGAATATTGCAAGCCTAGCCCATAACCAGAAGTCAGAATCAAATCACGTACCTTGCATCTGTGTGGTTAAGACCTTAATCATTATGTCACACATACAGTTTTATCCGCTCATTCACCATTGATATGTAACTGTCTTCAAAGTAAAAACATCCACCTTCAGTTAGGTGCTTAAACACAGCTAATCCAGAAAAATATATCCCAGACCTCTGTGCTGAAATTATACTAGTATATATTATTATGTATATAATGTATGCTGGAACACCAAGGATTGACATGCCCCTGCATGAGTCTTGCCCCTTCCATGCACAGGCATTTGAGGTACTGATATATGTGAGCCTGTGCTAAACTGAAATAATCACACTGATTCCATTACAGGCATGTAAGTAGTAAATTCAAAGAAAATAATATGTTCTGAGATTTCACTAGCTAAGTTCTCATAAATTAGCAGTATATTTTGAAATTCTCATTACCGTGCCTTGCATGTGATCTCTGCAGCATGTGTCATCAATACCACATGATGCAAAAGGGTACTCACTAACTGTAACTTCATATGTCATTATCTGCAAACATCTCATCTAGGGCAGAAGCTCAAGTGAATTTTTTGAGCAATTTTAGTTTCTTTCACATTAATAATAATAATAATAATAATACCTGTATTCTCCCTCTGAAACATATTCCTAGTCTTGGTCAAGTATAAAGTGGACATCAGATTTAGTTCCCTAATGTATAACTCTTTGATCACTATTCTCTTGTAATGATGTTGATAATTTTCAGTACCATATCTTAAGTGTATAAAGCTGCTGTTTATACATATTTATATGCCTTTTGCTTGCATCTGTTTCATGTAGTAATACAAATGTTTCAAAAGCCTGATAATTTTAGTGTGATTGTTACTAGCATGGCCTATTTCTTATGTTAAAACACTAATATTGCATTGTTTGTACTATACAGGCTCAGACTAAGACAGTTTTATTTGGATCAGTAGTCAACCCCGGTGAAAATTTCAGATAAAGTAAAATAAAATCACTGCCAATGTGGTTTCTATTTGCAGGCCTGCAGTGATTTAATTTGTGTGGGTTTTTTTCTTTTTTCTGTGTCTGTGTGACTATGGGAATTAACATATATGAAGAAGAGATGTGAAGAAATGCCTCGACATATAGGTTGCAACAGAGGGTTATCCCATGAAGAAAATGTTTTTGTGCTTTGACTGGTGTGTTGTGTTTGCTTGAAATATCAGAATATTTAACCTCTACAAAATAAGTTTTCTTCCATGTGCTTCCTAATAAATTGTCAGACAAATCCCAGCAAAGTGTGGCATATGATGCTGTAATGAAGGCACCAGCATGTATACTAAAGCAAAAGCAGTAATTGATACTTTGTCCATAGGTCCATCTGCAAAATGATGTTCTGCAGACCACCTACCGTCCAATGCATTGTAGGCACTTTTAAGAAAGGAGTGGTATGTGATGCGATGTGTGCACTGCTGGTCCAGAGTATATGTCAACACATAGTCATTAATATTTATAGTCCAACTGGAAAAGTCTCAGTATGATGTTTTGCAGATTGCTTTTCAGTGCCTGGTCATATAGGGCACAGAACCATTAGGTGTTTCATATACTAATGAGAAGACCTAGTGTTTCAACACAACACTAAGAATGTAAACAGTTACCTAGAGTCTTTACTAGACTATGCAGAGTAGAATTTGTCATATCAGTGGGCACCCTTAGATAAAGCCAGAATAATATATATTAATTATCTGGGTAAGAACATTGGAAACATAACAGTTTGTCAGTATTTTCTCAATGATGCCAAGTAACATAACAATTTCTATTTGCTTGTGTTGAATTTCCCATATCAATAGGAACTGTTTATCCTAGTTATAAAGAGCAGATTGTATTTCAGATATATCTGTCGAAAGAGTACCCATGTAATTGTTAATATTGCTAGGTTTTTTAGGGGGAGGGGATGGAATTCCCTATATCAGCATCAACATATTATCACACTTGCAAATAACCATATATATTTCCCTGTAGCTAACACCAATGTATCATGCATCACAGTTTGTCAAAGCACTCGCAGCCTGTCTAGTGCACTTACTGTTTATTTTTTAGGAGGGATTCGTATGTCAACACAAACTCTTTGTTCATCTAACAAATATGTCTCTCTCTCTATTTATATGTATGTATATATATATATATATATATATATATATATATATATATATATATATATATATATATATATAAAAAATATATAATATAATTCAATAAATCAAATAAAAACTACCACCAACTTCCCAGAACAGCAGATTCCAACAAAAATAAAAACAAATAATCCAAGAACATTGTTTAAATTCTCTGTTTAAAAGCTAGTTTGGTACAGTGTGTTTGTTATCTAATGAAACAGCATTAGCTGTGAAAGCACTTATGATCTACAATAAATTAAGTTTTTAACCTGGAGAGTCATGCTTTCCTTGAGTCCATCAGTGTTCTTGGATAATTCAATAAATATTTCACAAAAACAATTCAAGTCCTTGCTGACTCCTAAAGTAATGCAAGGTGTTCCAACCAATCTACAACCCAACATAGCACCAACTCCCAAAAATAACACATTCCAGTTTAACTTACACCCAGTATCAGTCAAAGCTATTACAAAACGTCTCCAGAAACTGAATCCAACCATCCTGGCCACTGATTGCTTACTGACAGAATTCCTACAGTTAGCAGCTGAAGCAATAGCCTATCATGTAGCCATACTCATAAATAGATCAATATCAGAGAACAAGGTCCCTGTTATTTCGAAAACCTCCCACATTCCACCACTACAGAAGGGGGGTAACTCCAATGAACTCACTAATTACCGCCCAAATGCCATGCTATCCCCTTATCTAAAATCTTAGAGAGAGTTGTCCATACCCAACTAATGGACTATCTACTCAAAAACAAACTACTAACACCCAACATGGTTTTAAACCTTTCCACCGCACCATCACATCTCTAATGTCCTTTACTAATGCAGTTAACCACTGTAGAAACAGTGGACAATGCATCTCTGCCATATTTTTGGACTCATCCAAAGCCTTTGATACGGGTAACCAGAATAAACTTATCAATATTGTCTCCAGACTAAACCTTAGTTCCTCTACTATCACATGGTTACAAAGCTACCTAGCAGGAAGTCAGCAGGCAGTCCAATGGCAACACCAACTTTCTCTTCTTCTTCCAGTTGCCTTAGGGGTTCCTCAAGGCTCCATCCTTGGGCCATTACTATTCTTTCTTTTCACTAACCAGCTCTCTATCTCCACATTAAATGCCTCAGCAGTACAATATGCTGATGACTTTACCTTAGTATGTGCAGCTCCTACACTAAAAGACCTCCACACTTTAACTCATGACTCCTTTCTATCTGTCGAAACATGGCTCACAAACTCCCAACTCATTCTTAACCCCAGCAAAACTACTTCTCTTCAGCAAATCAAGATCCCTCACACATACCACTCTTTTAACATCTTGTCTAAAAATAAAACAGTGATCACCTCCCAACAACCCACACCAAACTACCCAGAGTCGAAATTGGCAGTAACCTGAAATTCGATATTCGCATAACACAAACTATCAGGAAGGGCCACAAGAAACTAGGTCTCCTGTATTGAAGCAAGCAATGTCTCACAAAACACACAAAAAGCACAATAGCTTAGACACACCTCTTATCTACCCTTCTCTATGCCTCCCAGTTCTAACCAATCTCTGCAAGACAGACTTAAACAAACTGGCATTGTGTTACAATAAAATAGCCAGGTTTGCAACAGGACTCATCACTATACATCTCTCAAACAGCTAAACTGGCTTGAACTTCCTCTGTTGCTACAGTTTAATCAACTAACCTTTGCACACAAAATATTCTATCACCCTGAGAAAATCCCAGCTCTCCAAAATCTAATTCAACCATACACCACTAATAGAAACTTAAGTTCCAGTAATCAAAACTTTCTAAACACTACCAAAACCAGTAATGATGCTCCAATACTTCTCCAATGTTGTGTCTTTCGTCTTTTCCCGGTTAGGAGTCGCCACAGTGGAACTCCGGTCCGCTAATGATTGGTAGTTGATTTTTACGTGCTGAGTTACCAGCCCTGACGCACAACCTTCAACGAAGGTATGCCCATTCATGCATGTCTCCACGCAGAAGACGCTCTAGCTGAGAATCAAACTGGACAGTGTCTTACTGTGAGGCGACAACGCTACCGCAGCACCACCACCAAATACTTCTCCAATACTATCTCAATATGGAATAAACTACCAACCCCACTGACCTCCAACTGCTCTACTACACAATTTAAAAAACTCCTTAAGTCACACTTTATGACCTCTTGGTTATGGTCTTGTGACTCTCCTGGGTAAGCACCTCCCTCAGTTCACTACAATTCATCTTATAAGAATATAAAAATTCACACTGAATCTATAATTAACTGCATTAAGCTAACTTGTTAGTATCTAGTGCTGTATATTACACCTTTACTTAACTGGTCTTCTCAATCATTTTTGCTTGTACTAATTGGTTGATTCGTTATTCATGTAATCGTTGTCACTATATGCCTATATAACCTTTGTAACTTAATCTCTATGTACTGACAGGAATGATGTAGCATTGAAACATTTGTTAACTCTGATATGTCTGTAACTTGGAGCTTTTCTTCCCAGGCCTCCACTGAAAATGGACATAGTCAGACTTTCTCGGTAAACAAATGTAAAATAAAAATAAATAAATAATATTACACACACACACACACACACACACACACACACACACACACACACACACATATATATATATATATATATATATATATATATATATATATATATATATATATATATATATATATATAGATATATAGATATATATATATGTGTGTGTGTGTGTGTGTGTGTGTATATATATATATATATATATATATATATATATATATATATATATATGTGTGTGTGTGTGTGTATATATATATATATATATATATATATATATATATATATATATATGTGTGTGTGTATATATATATATATATATATATATATATATATATATATATGGGTCTACTTCAATAGACCAACATTTCACTTACCCGACTCCCAATTGGCCAAGACAAAAAGCACTGACAGCTTCAGAAGACCAACATCCGAAACACCAACCTTTCACGCGAGGTAAGTAACCGCTTGGCCATCCCAAATAAAAAAACTAAATTAAACAAAACTAAACCCACCAATGTGGGGGGCTTTGCCCACCACATCCCCCTATGTGGGGGGCTTCACCCCCCACATGTCCCTAACGAAATATAACAACTGCGAGATCGCACTACCACGTAGAGTAAGGGGCAAAGTTCAATAGGATGGCCAAGCGGTTACTTATCTCACGTAAAAGTTGGTGTTCCGGATGTCGGTCATTTTGTTTCAGGCAAGTGGGAGACGGATAAGTGAGAGGTCGGTCTACTGAATTAGACCCATATAGATATCTATATATATATATCTATATATATATATATATATATATATATATATATATATATATATATATATATATATATATTATCTGGGTAACAGCAATGTCAGGTATACTTAGGGATTTAAGGATTTTTTTTTTCATGCAGACTAAAATATCAACATGAACCATTTGCACTGCTCAAAGAGAACTTTATATTCTTCTCCAATTATTAACAACAATGTCTAATATGTAACAGTCTCTCACAGTATTGTTACACAAAAAAACTGTACTGCTTGCTGTTGCTTCGCACTATATTTTACTACTGCATTTGTTGCATTTTGCATTTCACACCAGCTGCTGATTTACTTAATTTAAGAAAAGATCTGTTTCTGCTGTTTTATTCTGTTACTATTATTAATTCAAGAAAAAAAACTGTGCTGCTTTTTACATTGTTGCTTATTTAATGTAAAAAAAAAATTCTGTTGTTGATTGGGCTCAGACCAGCTGAATTCAGTTCTGTTTGTAGATTGAGCATTAAAAATTAGGACATCTTTTTTTGAAGTGTGTACCCTCATAGCAGGAGAATGCAGTAGGACTATCTTATTGAAGGTTAATGGTTCGGGGCTCAGATTGAGCTAGCATACCTGTCAGCTGTACAGATTTTCGCAGAATGTCCAGATTTTTGCCTCATATTTTTGGTCTGTTTTTTTAAAAAAATTGTGTTTTTCTGGCAAATTAGCTGCAAATCATTAAATATTAAAGTTAAAAAATAATGACAGACATTTGAGTTTCAGACGTCATACCATTCAAAAAATCCATGCTAATGTAAAACCTGTTATTCTATTAACTTTTTAAGTTTGTAAGAGCAATATTTTAAAAAAGTCCCTATTTTTGGGCCTTTGTCCCACTTTTCGTTATGGCTTTGTCCAGACTACTTGCTTTAAGAGGTTGAGAGGTATGTGAGCTAGTTCATTGGTGCAGGGCTCAGTTTGAGTTTTTTTCATTGGTTTCGTTGTATGCTTGCACTAATTGGTTGATTTGTTATTCATGTAATCGTTTGCTTTGCTCTTGCTTACACATATAGCACCACTGAACACCACTGTGCCACTAGAAGTGTTTTCCCTTAGAAGCGGCTGCTATCTAGCAGAGCAGTTCTTGAATAGCTCTCAGCTGCTCAGTGAATCACCCAGCAGAGATTTTACCTCTTACCTATCAACATCATACCTTATAGATCCCCTCCTTTACAGACCTCCCATTATACACTGCATAGGTTAGTCATCATAAAATAGCTTCCTGTTTGATACCCCCTTCTTTTTATCCTTATCTGCTGTGATACCAGTTTCAAACCTTGCATTATGGACTGTCAGTATTTTCTCCTGCCAACCTGGTGCACTTGTTTTTTGAGGCAGTGTAACAACTGTCTGATGTACACTGACAGCCCCTTACTCCTAAATCACTCAAGTACAATTTGCTAGAGATGCTCCTACACAAAGAATCTGGAATCAGTGCTCTCTCATGACCACTACTCCAACACTAAACAGGTTGTTAGCTCACATACACCATGACTCTTATTCATAATATGCACCCAACGCATAAACCTTCATATGCAGAGTTACTCTCCAGAAACCTACCTAAACACCAGAGACCTCCAAAACATAAACATGCTGCACCTAACACAAGACCCAAAGCACCTAATACACATGAAAACATTAGCAGCTGTGTCTCACCAAATAAGCCCTTAAGGCAATGCACAATTATTCCAAATATTTTAGTTATATGTGATTCTATAGTGAAACATGCAGGCCCCCACTCACCATGTTAAACAAGGAGAGGGTTACAGTCAACTGCCTGTCTGCTGCAAAGATTCACCAGATCATACATGCACTTAAGTCTTAATAACAAGTACCATTATGACTCCGTCATAGTTCATGTTGGTGTGAGCAACCTGAGATGTACCTCTCTGGACTATATAAAAAGAGACATACTTGAGCTCTCTGAATATGTGTCCCAGGTGGGAAGGTCCCTAGCTTTGAGCAATATTTTAGCTTTACCTAGAATAATACCACAATATAAACAGAAAATGTTTTACTTCAATTCAATAATTAGCTTAGTTTCTGGTGTCATTCTAAGGGGATCCAGTTCCTGTCAGCCTGGGACGACATGGTGGATGGACCGACCAAGCTCCTTTGCCAGAGATGGTCTTTACCTGGCACCTCTAGGCTTTCAGTTGCTGGCTAAGGCACTTACCTCCCCCATATTGCCTTTTTTAGGCGAGGTCACAACAACAAAATTCCCAACATGAAAATATCAAACACAAAGAAACTAAGGTCATGCTGCTAAACACTAGGACTTTAAATCAGAAACTACACTCTCTAGAAGCACTCCTCTCCCTGGAAGATGTTGACATCTGTGCAGTCACAAAATCCTGGCTCAAGGCCGCAGAAAGTACCCCGGGCTTACAAGGCTACAATGTCTTCCACACTTTCAGATGACAAATTGAAGGTGTGAGAACCAAAGGGGGAGGAGTATCTATCTTCATTAAAGATAATTACACCTCTAGACTGGTTAAACAAGAAAACCATATGGAGCTACTCCAAGTCCAAATTATTATTACCCTTCAGGGCATCATCAGTTACAGGTCCCATTCCATGAGCAAAGAGGCCCACAAAACTTACGTAGACCTACTTGGGACAATTAAGGTGCAACCTAACACCCTAGTCATGGGTGACTTCAACTATACTTCCATTAATTGGGAAACTTATACAGGCCCAAACTCACTTGTACAAAAGTTGCTGGACTTTGTTAATTCAAATGCCCTGGAATAAATAGTGCACCACCCCACAAGGGGCTCCAGTATTCTAGACCTGGTCCTCACCAATATGCGTGACTGATGCAACACCTCAACTGTAGGGCCTGCAATGGTTAAATCAGACCATAAATCAGTCATTTTTGAAGTAGTAATAGCATCAGAACTCCCCAAAGGAGAAGTCAGGCTAAAAGACATCACCAAAACTAACTATACCCTCCTAAGGGAAGGCATAATCAACTTCCAAGATCCAGTTTCCACAGATGGCATTGACGGCTATACTAAGGTACACACTGATGCCCTGTATAAACATTTACACAAATGTATAGACACAACTGTGCCACATAGGATTAAAACAAGATCCTCAAGACAAAACAAACCATCCCGCTGGACATGTAGCATTAATAAATTATACAATAAGTAAAAGAAGCTGCTGTCTAAAAATACTAAAGTGAGATCCCAGAACCGGAACAGCACCCTCCTTAGCCTAAACAAGCAAATAAGACAATGCATAAAATCTTCAAAGACCAGATATGAGAAAAAATTAGCAACCATAGCCAAGGATAACCATAAGGCTTTCTTCAGCTATGTTTGCAACCTAAAAGGTAGGACTCAGATGCATACTGAACTAATTTTAGATGGCATTTCACACACTTACCTTGCGGAAATTGCAAACCTGCTAGCAGACAGGTTTGGTGTAAATTTCACTCCCCATTCCCCCTAAAGCATACCGCAACCCATGTCTTCATCATCTCCTTCTCCCTACCCCTCCAAAGAGCAAGTCATCAATGCTCTCTCCAAGACTAAGAACACAGTCTCCATGGGACCAGATGGCATTCCAGGCTGTGTTCTTCATGTTCTAAAACAAGATCTAGCTATTCCATTAATTACTCTATTCATCAACAGCCTAAGTACTGCCTTTGCCCTCACTGAATGGAAAAAATTGACTGTTATTCCCTTCATAAGGGTGGCTCAGCAACAGACCCAGGTAACTATAGCCCCATAAGTTTAATCAGCCTCATCTGTAAAGCAACTCAATTAATCATCATGGACCTCATAAATAAGGATATATGTGACCTCCAAACCCTGGATACATCCCAGTTTGGTTTTGTCAAGGGCAGGCCATGCCTGCTAATTCTGGTGGACTTTTTCTAGAATGTGACTAGAGCCATAGACAAGAGCAAAGCCAAGCACACAGCTTATCTTTGACTTGGCCAAGGCTTTTGACACTATCCCACATTTGGGCATCATTGACACAGATCAATAACACTGAGTCAAAGTGGGAGACTTTACCTCTACCAGCAGACCTGCCACCAGTGGGGTACCAGTGCTGTGCCCCCACTTGTTTAGCATATACCTCTCAAAAGTCTAGGCCAAAACAGAGGGGCTGTGGCAAACCACATTTGTGGATGACTGCAAATTAGGTGCTATGATTGAATCCCATAACAATGCCAGCTTACTTCAAAAGGGACTTACACAGACCAATGACTGGTGCCAAAGCCATGGTCTTAAACTAAATGCTAAAAAATACATCATCATTCCCTTTGGTAAAAACAATGTCCCTGCTGATTATAAAATAAACAATAATACCCTAAGTACCAATTCAGTAGTGAGAGACCTGGGAACACAAGTTGACCGTGACCTCAGCTTTGACAACCATGTATCTACTGTGATGAGGAAGGCATTCTGTGTCGCTCACCTAGCTAGCAAAGGCATCGCCTCAAGAGCAAAATAGGTTATAACTCCCCTGTACTCATCACTCATCAGGCCTATTATTGAATATAATGCTCCCCTTGGTGTGTACCATACCAATCACCTGAAGCAACTTGAGAGACCTCAGAGATTTCTAACTAAGAAAATTCAGGGTCTCCAGTACATGTCTTATACGGACAGACTGAAGTCACTGTTTCTGTACTCAGTAGCATATAGACTACTAATAGATGATTTATGTCTAGTTTACAGGACTATGTATGACCCAAATCTAATGGAAATGCTGCACATGCTTAAGTCAACCTCATTATAGCCTGCAACATAAACAGGACTTGCTAGAGAGACAGCTACATCTCTCAGAGGTTGCCACTCCTCCAGAATAGGCTTCCAATCCATATCAAGCAGTGCACCACCATGACCCTATTTAAGGACAACCTGGATGATTGGATGGGAAACCATAGATTTCTGCTGAGGATTTCCCTGGCTTCTCTCCTGGACCTGGGTAGTCCTTGTTAGAAAACCATGGGAAAAGACGATCCCCGGGATTCAAGAAGCTTGGCACAAGGACAGTTTTAGCCTTGCACTGAGCATCCTCACTACAGGTGGTGTAGCAGTGCCATATGAATATGTATGAGGGCATGCCACTGCACCCTTGACATGCACAGGAAATGTGTGCGAGTGCAAGGGGTGTGTACAAGTGCTCTATGGAGGCATAAACATGCTCCGACAGTTGCAAAACCTATTATGCCTATGAGTAGAGCCCGCCTCTAATAGTAAGTCAGTAATTCAGTGTCCGTGGATACCGAAATGTATGCTAAGCATACAAGAGTGTCCATAAACTGTGAAATAAAATCAAAGTAGTAAACACTCAAGCACGTAGAGGAATGTTGGGCCCTGTCCCTAGAACTTTTACAATTAGATTCCCCGTGTCCCTATTATACATTTGAATTGCTGCAATATCGAAGGTGTAAGCAAAGCACAGCATGTTTGTGAGTCACTGCCCTCCACCAAGCATAGCTTACACATCAAATTCATTAAAACAGAGAAAAACATGCAGAATCAACGTAAATGTCAATAGTGTAGTGTTTAGACCATCCGCCTAACAAACAGGCATTCACAGTTCAAGCCCAACAATAACACATATCATTTTCCATGTGGAATGAATGTCGTTTTGCTGTAAAACGAACATAAGAGTATCGCATGAGATATTTAACTTAAATATCATTCAATCAAAGTGGCATTGTCATAATGAATAAGGCACTAGTAAGCAGGTATAAGCACAAATAAGTAGCAGTAAACATATATAAGTACCAGTAAGCAAGTCTAAGTGCACTTGCGTGGGTCTAAGCAGTGCCCAGCATATGAAATGTATATAAGTATGTACAGATATAATATATATATATATATATATATATATATATATATATATATATATATATATATATATACATATCTATCTATCTATAAATATATATATATATATATATATATATATATATATATATATATACATATATATATATATATATCTATATATATATATATATATATATATATATATATATATATATATATATATACATAT